>NC_142674.1:27490254-27790254 GCF_964200805.1 Pocillopora damicornis | reverse complement strand
CTTAAATTGCATTCAAGCGAATAAAAGCGGAAAATACCATAATACTGAAAATGTCACTCCTTCGTGTATTTTGTAAAATTGCTCGCTTAGAAACTTTTGATGGGAAATAATGTCATGTGACCTCAAAGAAACCTGGAGAGGGTGAGTCTGGCGCAAAAAGCTCAGAGCCATTTGCCAGTCTAGTGGTGGTAGTATGATCTTCTTCCGCTGGAAAAGCGGAACGTCAAAATGCAATAGAACTTGTATGAAGCGGTCACCTTGTAATAAGCGGTCGGTTTTCAAAGTATCGAAACTTTCCTCCTTTGCTTATAGTGCTTTTTATATCAAGCAATTGTGGTCACCCTTTACTAAGTCCCAACAGCCTATTTTTAATGTTCCTCACCTGTATTTAACGGTCACTAAAGCGGAAGTACTCAAATAAAATTAAGAATAATCTTTCAAGTAAAATTGAATCCAGGTTTATCTCCCGAAATCAATGTTAGTAATATTTTTGAGCGAGGTTGTGTATGTTAAGTGGTCCGTGATGGCATAGAGTGGCGTTTTTAAACTTTTATCAGTAGTAGCCCTATTCCGTGGAACCTATGTTAAACGGTCAACCATTTCCCGTGCGTGACCGCTAAACACAGGTTCGACTGTAACAAGCTTATAGAGTCAAACGAATTTAAAATAATTCTGGAAATGCTAACGAATTATTGTAGTTTTTAGTAAGATAAAAGCAAGGATTATGTACCATATGAACGGTAGGAAACAAGAAGGCGCAAACAGAGCATATCTTTAATAAAAATTGTCTCAAATATCTATTCGACCGACTATTAGGTATTATAACAGGTGCAATTTCTAGGCTTAATTGCGTCTCTACTTTTGTAAGTTGTCTGTAAACAATTGCGCGGTTCAATGAGCTTGCCTAGTTAACAACAATGCTCGAGATGTGCAGCGTTTTCTTAGCAAATAATTTTTTCAACGAGGATGAATCTATTTTGGAAATTTCATGTTCAATACAATTGAACAAGACGACTAACTGACATTTTTGTGACAAGTATGGATTATATGGGGTTTAGAAAACTAACTTTTTTTTATGTAGACCAAATTTATAAGAAGTTGCGCTGGTAATGTAGCACTTAGTATACAAATTTACCACATAATTGTGTCTCTCTTGACATGCAAAGTTTGTTTGTTTATCTAATTTTTGTGTGGTTTCCCAGCAATCTCTGGAGAGAAAGGAAGGAAGGCCCTGCTGAGAGAGATCGAGTTATTAAAACTCTTTGGAAGGGAGGGCCATGAAAATGTTGTTAAGTTCATTGGTTGTGTTACAGTTGGAGGTAATCAGCTATTGTTATGAATATAATCAGCTAATTCACAGTAACGATAAAAACATATCCGACGTCAACCAGTATTGCTTAGATGGTGTACTAATTCAAGGGTTATTTCCAATTTTTTGTCTAATCTAAAGAAATTTACTTCGCACTGTATGTAGGCCATTTTACTTGGAAGATTTAAGCTCTAAAATTTACATGCTAATTGTCATAATAGTTTTAACTTATGATGGGAAGTCTCTGTCTATTTATCTGCCATCCCTATTTTTCTGCCTTTCTGTTTATCTGTCTGTCTGTCCATCTCTCTGTGTGTCTGTCTGTATTTCTGTATCTGCTGTATGTGTCCATCCGTTTTCTATCTGCGTTTTTTTCCTCTTTGACTTTCCCTCTCTTTCTTAGATATAACCAAATGTATAAGTAGATAAAGCATGTACAATTCAAACACATTTTGCAACTTCTGCATTGCTTGCCATATAATAATTTTCTTGTTTTTCCCTCTTAGTTCAGCCAATACTTATCACGGAGTACCTGTGGCGAGGTGACTTGCTGGGCTATCTCAGAAAATCCAGGGGGGTTTTCGACCAATATCATCATGGGGTCGGAGGGGTCGACCACTTGACAACATATGACATGGTGCTGTTTGCTAAACAGATCGCACATGGCATGACTTTTCTCGCGTCCAGAGGGGTAAGTGCTCAAACTCTTTCTAGTCAGTATGTGATCCTGCATGTGTTAAAATGGCGTGACTTGAAAATCGTCAAAAGAATATTCTGTACAGCTAAAAAGATCCAGCACATTAGAATCACTATTTCACAGAGAAATGGTTTGACATTAGCATGATGTTAAACTTTCTACCTATATTTTATTTTTTATTTTATGTAGTTTATAAAAGTCCCTTTTGGCAGATCATATCATTTTTTGTTTTCGATTTCAGATAATTCATCGCGATCTTGCAGCTCGTAACATCCTTCTTGATGAGCATCGTGTCTGCAAGTTGACTGACTTTGGGCTCTCTTATCAGGATTTCAAATACGGCCCAGGAAATGCCAAGAGGGTAATTTTCAGAATTTTTTCATCATTTAGTCATTTGGTTTTGGGGCTGCTGGAAGATAAAAATGTGAAGAATTAAAATATTACTGTCCTCACAAACCTTCTTTTCAGTTATACAGTTTTACTGCAAAACACATTTCCCTTCAATGGGAAGCCGTTCTAAGCGTATCGAAACTTTCACAGAAAAAAAAAAATTGTACCTATGGAGTGAACACAGGAAATAAGAAAGCTGGAAGAGATATCCTTCTCTGAATAGCAAAGATACAAAATCGAAAGGCAAAGAAACAGGAGATTTAAAGAAAAAGGAGTGTGTGAATTGTTTCCATAGAATTTGTACAAAGGTGTCTACTGCTCTTGACATTATCGTAAGTCCTCACATCACGGTTTTAATCTTATATGCAAAATATTTTAGAAGTTGTATACAAGGCTCTTTAGATGTCAGATGTCTATAGTATTTTGGTTACTCATCCAGGGATGTATCCCAATCAAATGGACTGCACCCGAGATTCTCTTTGGACATGTGGAACAACTGTCAACCAAAAGCGATGTGTACGTACTGTATTGGTTATTATCAACATATATTCCAAGAGTGAACATTTTTACGATTCTACCTTAACTTAGCGAGGAAAACTAGAATACTCAGTGCTCTATTGATTAGAGGGTCATTAAGAAACGTCAAGCTGGGAAACAGCTGAGGTTACAGCTGTAGTATGAGACTTTACATGAATATTAAGTTTAACGAGCAATATCGAAAATCTGATTAGGATAAGAACAGACGGATGAAAGGATGAGTGGATAATCAAACAAATAAATATGGCGTTTTCTGTTAAGGAGGTTGCTTATGTCTTGATGGCATGTTTTTAAACATCCCAAGTATCTGAGTGATTATAATCTTTCTACCCCAGTTGAGATATATCGTCATCCTTCTATTTCTTTGACAGGTGGTCCTACGGCATCGTCCTGTATGAAATCTTCACTGTCGGTACTTAACTTGTTTGTTACTTTACATTCAGGAAATATACCTGCCGAGATTGCACGCACAATTACTAATTGATGAGTGATACCGAGCGGACAAAAGAGCATTGAACGATAGAGAAGTTGAAGCAGTACTCAATGTTGCTGATAAATAAAATTATGACGATGCATAACAACTTGACATAAAACTTAAGTTTAAGTAGAACTGAAAGTATTTAGTACATTATTGAAAAACCTTAAATCCATCGCTACACTTAAATTTGTTTTTTTTACAGTACTCTATCATCTGATGTAAAACCGAAATCTATTTCAGCAATTAATTGTCGTTTTCACAGAAGAATCATTTCGATCGCCCTGAGAGGAATGAAAGTGATTACAACAAAAAGAGTGTGCTTTTTTGGCGAACAGAAAAAAACATTATTTTTCCACAGGAGGCATTCCTTACGAAGGATGGTCTCAATCCACGACAATGAAAAAAATCGAAGAAGGTTATCGTCTGCCAAAGCCTGAACATATCGACAACAGTTTGTAAGTGTTGCTTCCTCTGTGTGGAATGTTATATAAGTCAAAAGCAATATCGATTGCTGCTGTGGTCAGGTGTTTTTGATACTCTTGGTCTGAATAAGAAGTCTTCCTAAGAAATTAATCTTATCTTGTCAATACAAAAATTTAAAAGAAAAGTTGTTGAGTCAAATAAAGAATACGGTGGGTTTTTCATCACAGAATTCGTTTGAGCTACAATGTAATGAGATAAACTTAGCATTTCAGTTATTTTTGTAACTAGTTGTGGTTTCTCAACTTTGCTACTTGCAATATTAGTGCCTATCGCGGAATTACTGTGATCATATGTCCCTGTGTTTTTCTATAGATACGCGGTGATGTTAAACTGCTGGAAATACGAAAGCGCCAGCCGGCCACACTTTGTGAAGCTCTACCAAACAATGGATACATATATTAAAACAAAGGTTTGCCATACAGCGTCTAATTCAGGATATACTTTAGCAATTGAAATTGGTATCCTATCAAGTCAATTGCGAATTTCTTTTCACGTCAATGTGATGTCAAACGCATTAACTACCCAGCCGCTAACAATTTGTGAATTCAGTTTCATCATGAAACCAATATTACTTTTTAAACATATGCAAGTGTGGTTACGTCATGTCAGTCTGGATCATCCTTATTTTCCCTCTGTTGTCTACACACAAAAAAGAACGGAACAGATCTTAAAATTACACTTTTGGAAAACTTTGACAGAAAGGAAGACCTTACTTGACTTGTTTCCTTATCAATTCATGCAAGTACTAATGGTTCTTGTCTTTGTGACTGATGTCTGATCTGCTCTTTTTTTCTTTTTAGAGACTCATTTTTGGAATTCCTTCGTTCAAGATTTTTTAACTCATGCAGTTCCTGATTAACTTCTAATCTTTTTCATAGACATATGTAGATATCTTTGACGATGACAAGTATGATCAGGATAAGTACAACTTTGTCGATGACCGTGGAGCTGTTGCAAACCCAGAAGATGCAGGAGCGGAGGAGCTAGGAGCAGCTGCAGCAAATCCCATCTGTGAAGTCGGTGAACTCGATGCTATGGCACATCCCTTTCTGGTTGCAATGGACGATGGCGCTACAGCTTTCCCTTTTGGAATTAACGAAGGAGACGAAGGAACACCTGCAACAGATCCCGACCGTGAAGTGGGTGAACACGGTGCTACAGCACATCCCTTTGTGATTGCAATAGACGATGGTGCTACAGCTTTCCCTTTCGCTATCAACGTACAAGATACAGGGGCAGCTGCAGCAAATCTCGCCCATGAAGTGGGTAAGCACGGTGATGCTGCACATTCCTTTGTGGTTGCAATTGACGATGGTGCTACAGCTTTCCCCTTCGCTATTAACTTACAAGACAAAGGGGCAGCTGCAGCAAATCTCGCCCATGAAGTGGGTAAGCACGGAGCCACTGCACATCCCTTTGTGGTTGCAATTGACGATGGTGCTACAGCCTTCCCCTTCGCTATTAACTTACAAGACAAAGAGGCAGCCGCAGGAAATCTCGCCCGTGAAGTGGGTAAGCACGGTGCTACGGCACATCCCTCTATGGTTGGAATTGACGATGGTGCTACAGCTTTCCCTCTCGGAATCAAAGTAGAAGAAGAAGGTTGCGCAGCATACCCTTTTGAGAGTGATCAGAAAGATATGGATGCCCAAGCGTACCCTTTGGAGAGTGATACTTTACCATATCTTAGCGAGAACGAGGAAGAAGATGTTGATGACTCCGAGTGCCCTCTTGCGATTGAGGAAGAAGAAATTGATGACTACGAGTGCCCTCTTGCAATTGAAGGAGAAGAAATTGATCCTTCACCATCCTCCCTGGTGATGGACCAAAACGGTCTAGATGCTTCGGTATGTCCCCTTGTGACTGACGAAGAAAATTCTGATTCTTTAGCATGCCCCCTTATGGGTGAGGAAGAAGATTCCAATAACTCAGCATGCTCCCCTGTAACTGGGGAAGAAGATTTCGAAGCCACAGGAAGCCTTTCTGTTACTGAAAAAGAAGATCCTAACTCTTTAGCACGCTCCGCAAATGAGGTGAACAAACCCGATGCCTCACCATTCCCTTGTGTGATCGAAGAAGATCTTGATTCTTTAGAATACAATCCTCTGATCGAAAAAGAAGGCCACAGTGATTCCGTCTTACCTCCAGATATTCAAATTGATGACGAAGAAGGTGTAACAAGTGAACCTGAAAATAACGTTGGTTATGAAGGTGCTGTAGCAGTTCAATCTGAAAAGGAGGCAGTAGAAGAAGAACCTGAGACTTGCCAACTAAAGTACACAAAGGATGAACAAGACGATCTTGGAAACTATATGGACGACCAAAGTGATGCTGTAGACCTTCTTGACGGGGAGGCTGGCGTACAAGAGTATGATGGTAATCAACTAACTGCTGTAGATAAAGACGAAACTGGAAGTGACGAAGACGAGGAGTCATCTGAAGTAACTCCTCTTGTGCAGGACTGAGGCTTAATAGCAGAATTGCTGAACCTCCAAGGTTGTAGTCTTATAACACTCTGTGGTAATTTGTAGTTTAGATTTCGAGAACTTCAGCCTCAACATTTCATAGCTTTTGATTTTAAGATGTAGTTTCTATCGTACTTTTACTTTATTAATGCTTTGTTAAGATGATAACCATTTTCATAGTTTATAAATGGAGGTTAGATGGAATTTTCTTGAAAAAAAAACTTCTTTATTTACTTCACTTTTGCATTTCTTAGTTTACCGTTTATTCGCTTAGTGCACTTGTCAGTGCTTTGTTGTTGTTATTGACTGTAGGCTGATAGAGACAAAAAAAAAAAGAAAAAGAAATTGCTGTTAAGATAATTTTTATAACTGATCTAGTCAGAAATTTTGCGTAAATTTGTGAGTGTTGTTCCTAGTATAAGTAATATTTCTTAATTTTTTTGTAAGTGCATTGAAGAGAAGAACAATAATGGACATGTTGATCTCTCCCAAGTCACAATGAATATTTACCCTGTTAGGAATAATTAAATTGTTGTAAAGCACTCTCTAAATGCTTCAGTAAACTTATATAAGCTAAACTCGTTTTGTTTACTCCATTCGTTGCAGCAAAATTGCTGGTTCGGATCAGACCACTTTAAGTAAAACAAAGGCATATGCGCACAAAATGTCATTAATAAGAGTAGAGACAAAAGGGAGAAAAAGGGTGGGGCGAGGAAATCTAACTGTACATCTGATGGACACAATAAACTAAAATGACATTTAGGCTCCTTCAAAACACAGTCGAGCCAATATAACAATGGATTCTCATTCAATCATTTTTCAATTTTGTTTTTGCCACGAGCACTTACATATAAAGGTAACATTGCCTAACCTATTACTTCAACTTTCATCGTGGGGTGAACTGTGCTGATTTTTTAGAGAAACAGGCAACTGCGGTTATTTTCTTACTGTTTTTCGTTGTGTTTCTTGACATGAGCAAGGCCTTTACCAAGATTAACGATGGCATTTCGGTGTGGCTTAGTGCATCATTAATCCATCTGATAGACAACAAGTAGTGCTCATAAATTCTGAGTTCTCTGACCCTCTGGTCTTTGAATCCAGAGTGCAACAAGCGGTTGTTCCATGTCTTGTCTTATTCAGAATATATGTAAATGACTTTTCATATGCCCCTCAATCTTGTTTTACTGAATATTATTGGATGATGCTAAACTTCAGATTTCTTTCCCAGTTCAAGGCTGGGCGAAGACAATAATTTTTTCTGAGACTTGGAGTGTCCTTTAAATTAAAGTGAAGTAAAACCACGATCGTCGATAAAAGATCAGTAGGGACTGACGTCGATCTACACAATTTTGGTTCATGTCTTTTATTTCGGTATTTGTCTATTTGGCTGTTGAGGATTCGTTGTAGGAAGTATTTATCGTTTAGATAGGGTTTTGAAATTTTTGTACACGAAATTAAATTTAAGTATGTTTTTATTTGAACCTCCCGAAAATCTGACATATTTCGACCCACTCAAAATGAATATAAAGAACCCAAAAGTAATCACTAAACGTAACTTCGCTCATCCTTCTCCATTCACCTCCACGGGATTTGCGCCCAAAAAAGTTGAGACTGTTGCAGGAATAAATTAATCAAAGTCATCTTTTTGCATCATTTTATCTCATAGTGTTAAAGTATACACTAAAACAAATAGTCATTTAAGTGCGGTGGCAAGAGGTGGGTGTTTACATCTCCGCTTCGCAGCTTGGTAAATATCCACCTCTAGTTAAATCTACCTCGGTGAAGAGTTAAGAAATAATAAACATTTGATAAATTTCCAGCATCGATAATGCAAACATTTCAGAAAAGACAACATTGGAAAATGAATCATTTTTCTATCCATATCTTGTAAAATTAATGTCAATAAAGGAAATATAAATAAATTTGAAAGGTCTTGGCTGACCACCAAACACCAGCACACGCACAACAATAACTAAATTGTGTCAGTAATCATATATTATTACCCTTGGTGTTATCAAAACAAGCAGGCTGACATATCTGTCAACCAAAAACGGTCTATTTATGCGACTAAGAATAAAGTATTTGAAAGCCTGATGACTCAATTTGCTAGTCTCTGGCTAAATACTATAACAGGTACTGATAAGTAAACACGTAATACCTCTTGAAAACCGTCAGGAGACGGATTGTGCCTTTCTGTGTGAGCGTAACCGGTTTTCATGACTAAGCTATTGAGTCATTCATCACGCCCTTAAAACCAAGACTATTGCCGAAATGGCCTAGAGTATATTCTAGAGCTCGTGTGAATGATTTATTCGTGATACATCATTACACATTCCACGCTTTGTTTTTGGAAGCAGATGTAAACTGTTTGTGGAAAAAAAAAATTTTGTTGAACATTGATAAGGGCTGAGACGCGCGCTTGTGTTTTCATCATAAAGTTAAAGTTCAAGAGAACTTAAAGTTTGGCTAAATCTCGTTTTTTATTATTCTCGAATTTACTAATACCAAAATATAAGCCATTTAATCAGCCATTTTTGTGGCTTCCTCAATTTGCGAGGTGTTTAATTTAGTCTTATTTGATATTCAAGCATGACGCATTTTAAAATAAAGGTTAGACATATTCATCTTGAGGTTTTTCCTCCTAATTGTGGGGAAAAGTCAGCTGAAAGAGGCCAAAAATGCAAAAGAAAGCTGTGGTTCACTGTGACTGTATGTATAGAGAAGTCAGCAATAACTGAGGCGGCGAAAAAGGAAAAGAAAATAACAACCTTACTTGTTTAAAAGCGCCGCCGGCAATAGGACTAAAGGGGCCGCACAAATGTACGGGGTAGACTCTTTTAAGGTTTTATTCGACAAAGTTGCTTCGCACTTCGCTGAAAACGGTTTGTTCAGTCAATATGCGAGTTATTAGATTTACGTATGAGAGAACAGGGCATATCGAGCAAAGACAAGTCCACAATTAACGTTTATTTATTAATTTTGTTTATGCATGGGCGATCTTTAAATAAATATTAGAAACCCGTCCAAAATAGATAGAAAGAATCAATTCTCAATCAATATCTCATTGTGTTTCATGACAAAAAAAAGAGACTAATTGATGTTATGTCTTCCTCTTCTTCTTATTCTCCTTCCTGTAAAGAAAACATGGAAAAGAAAAAGAAATTTGTATTCCTCCTCATATTGCAATAGAGTTTTCGACTCTGTAAGTGCAATTGCTTGTCAGCATTCAATGATTCCTTATTGATTAATATAAAAATTCGAAAAAAATTATTTCTTTAAGGACACGGAAGTTTTTCCACATAAATACAGGCGACCTCGAATCACGAACAACAACAAAACGCCCTGGCTGTGTCCTTTACTGCCTTTCTCACTTCTGTGATTTTCCAACAGTAAAGAAAGGGATTCAGAGATGAGTTCAGATAAACTAAAGTTTTCGTAAAGAGCCACAGAGCATGAATTGCTGATCCACTAAGTACTGTATGTCTTAATATCGACACAATTATAAAAGGGGTGTAGCATGCCACTAAAGCCAACTGCACCCAAAATATGCTGGAAACTGTTTTCTGATATTGTTTGATGTTTAGTTAAACTCTTCCGTTTAATCTTTGTTTTGATGAACCTTTTGCTGTCCATGCACGTACTCTTCCCCTTCCTGTACCTTTTACTCCTGCTCCTTCTTCTGTGGCTGTTCTTGTCCCCGTTATTGCGCCTGCTTCATCTTTTCCTACACCTATATCTTCTCCTGCATTTGACCGTCCTTCGCCAGGGTTGTCTTCTACTTCAGCTTGGTACCGCTGTAATCTCAGGTGGATCTTTACGTAGCAAAACACGGAAGTAACCAGAGATACCACAACGGCCACAAAAGCAACAATCTCCGAAACCGTTTGACTCCAGACACGAACCAATCCGCATAAAACAGCAATTATCCAGCATAAAAGTATAACAGCTTGAGTTCGCTTTAGTGTCACAACTTGTCTGTATCTCAGCCTCAATAACAGAACAAGAAGTCTGTCAACACTGATGGCTGTTGATATCAGTACAGTCACCCCAAACAAAACATAGTTGGATATACAAACAACCTCTTCGACGTAATACAAAATATCTATGTCGGTGTTACCAAGATCAATGTAAAGAAATAAAACAGTCACGAACAGAGGTTGTGAAAAAAGACCCACACAAAGATCGGTAGCGGCTAGACATTCAAACAAGACCTTTGCAGCGTGATGCAAAGAGGACACTTTATAAAATGTTAATAGAAGCAGAGCATTACCAAGAGATGCAGTGAAGGAGAGGACAATGTTGAAAGCGAGGAGAAATGCTACTACTCCAATTGGTAATTGTGAAGATAACTGGCTTGTGAGGGTCGCCATTGGCGCTCACGTTCAGACTTGTGGCTGTCTTTCCCTCTTTTGGCAGCAAATGAACGTTTATTGGGTGATCCCTATTCGATATAAGAGTATTACTGTTTTGTTGAGAATTTTAACAGTTTCTATTGGATAAAAAATTCCTCCAGTTGTCTGATTTTCCGATGACAACTGTCACAGCTATAATTAGACTTGTTTTTAACTCTTTCGTGTTTTATTCATATTCTTTGAATTTTCATCATGTTTAGTAAGCAGGTGCCACATTTATTTAACATACTAAATGACGTAGAATCTGTGAATTATTTTTCGCCAATACTTTGTAGAGCTTTCTCAACAAGTCAGCTTTTCTTTTCAGTTCCTGACCCATGTGTGTCTTTGCCCTTCTTGGCTATGCTCGTTTTATTTTCAAGGTAACATATTTGTGGTTCTTTTATGATAAGCAAATGCTTTTTAAATGAAAAAATTTGCATAATATACTTATGCTAAGGAACATCGTGGTGAATTCTCATAAATAAAGACATCATTGAGCTACAAACAACAACAAAACGCTCTGATTGTCTCCTTTACTGCAATTCTCACTTCTCTGAAAAATTAATTATTTTGCCACGAGTGTTCCCTAAATTCAGCATTCATTAGCCAGAGCCAATTTGCCGGCACGTCAGGACATGTTAGGGAGTAGAGGTACTCTTTAACAATTACCTCCATGCTTCTTTTGATGTAAAAACGAAGAAATAAGCCACACGAAATATTGGAAAATCACCGCAAGAAAAGAAAACAAAATGGTATTGACCGAAAACCCTTCAACTCTGTTTTTCTTGAATATAGAAAACCCCCCTTCTGCAGTTGAAAGTCTTACATGGCTAGAGAGACTTAAACATCACCACCTGCTCATTTCGGAAACTAGATTCGTTCTTTGGATGTTCAGTGTGGTGTTCAAGAGGAGAGTTCTCAACGCCTTTAGCAATGAAAGAGTGGTAACTGCTATAAAATAACATGGAGAACCTAACGGAAAATACAAACCAAACAAGAATTAATCAATTTCATTGCTTCACGGGCGTATATGATCGAAGTCTTATTATGTTTGTTTCGTCATTGATCTTATAATTTCCATTGCAGCCATTGTGGGAAATGGTCTCATTCTTTTCCCTCTCTGCAAGATTTCTTCCCTTCATCAACCATCAAAATGTTTGTTCAGTAATCTTGCATGCACTGATATCACTGTTGGACTCAGTTTCCAGCCGTTTCATCGCCCTTACATAATTTCCCAGGAACACTCTGCAATTTGTTACCATGGCTCGCTCATCAACCGAACCTTGGGGGTCATTTTCTGTGGCGTCTCTGTCCTCACACTGACTACATAATCAGTAACATGGGTGTAATTTTTTCGAAGATGACTTCTACTTTCTGCTACATAGCATTTTACATAAAAAAAACTCCACCGTCAAGAAGCTCAACTCCAAGCTTAAATTATCATTCCCAAATTGTGTGATACAAGTACATTTTTCAAAGATAAAAACATAGCAGAATGACGTGCTCATTGTTGAGTTGAATTAACAACTGAAAGATGGAAACTTAAAAGCCGCGCTTCAAAAAATTGCAATATCACTGTCATCATCCGAATCATCATCGCCAGATATCGTGATTTCAATTTCGTCGTCATCATCATCATCATCATCATCGTCATCGTCATCATCATCATTTTCATCATCATCATCATCGTCATCGACATCGTTATCTTCCTCGCCACCTTCGTCGGATTCCTAAGAGAAAAAAGGCATGGAGTCGTTATTTTATTGACCTACATCAAACACGTGTTGCACTAAGTGACGTGTTTTTGAAGTATGTTCCAAAAGTAATTTAAAGTTCATCTCTGCTTTAGTGCCAGGGGGCGCCAGGGGGCGTTATAGTCCACAACCTAACAAAGTGCAGGATTTTGTATGCAAATAAGGCACGAACCAATCACATAACCGAATTCGCATCCAAGATGGCGGTTTCACTTCTCTTTGATTGTTCCGTTCCTACGAATATTGATGTGAAAGTCCTTAAGATTCTCATACCTGCTCGTCCTCGTCATCAGCCCTACGCAGCCACCCGACTTCGTACACCCGGCAAACGCTTTCGTCGGTGCTGGCCTGATTCTAAAAAAGAACGTTACCGAATTTATGATATGAAATAATTCACGTGAACTGTTATGACATGATGACAAGATCTTTACGATGACAGTTTGCAACTTATGCAATCATGAAATGACAAGTAAAGCCAGTCAGATGGTTCGCATTGCCAAAGTTTCTCCCACATGTCGTGGCATGAGGTAGCTGGGATAACTGCTACCTCCTGAGCTTGCAGTGCAGGTGTTATATTAGGGCGAGTTAACGTTAAGAAGTTCGCGATCGATTATTTCACCGGCCATGTTTGACTTAGAGTTTGAGTGGAAAGTGGAAGGAGGGGGCAGTGAAAGGCGAAAAGACGCTTGCTCGAAGAGGCTGTTAAAAAGCGAAACACCCCATGACTAAATGTGCCTCACCGCATTTTCGGAATTGAGCAAGTAACCGTAACCACAAGAAAAAGAAAAAAGAAGAAAAAAAAAAGCGTAGAGCGGATGAGTGAAACTGTGAGGCAGTTTTTTTTCAGCGCAGAGACAAATGGCTTCGACGTAACCTTTTCCGAGGACACAGATATGAGCTGATATTCGCTGCATCCTATGTTCTTTGAGTGTAGCTTCCGTTAATCCCTTTGGCGATGTTTCTTCCATTTGATCGTAAACGGTGCTTTGAAGCAGACACACTTCTGCACTCGAAGGTTTGTTTTATAATTAGTTTTAAAGCTAACCAGCATCTGAAATAGAAAGCTTTTCCTAAAAAAACCAGTGGGTAACACTGCCAGCAGATCTTTTCCAGTGACCAGTGTGGAAATTAAGACTTTTTGCTACCCGCGTAATGCGCGAGACACTCCATGTTCTGATGAACACTTGAGAGATTCCCTTAATCTGTCTACAGCCGCTTCCTGCTCTAAAAAATTCGGTTTTTCTAGGCAGCTTCCTCGTGAATGAAATCGGAATTGTCAACTACGCCGTCGAAAGAGTTCACCCTCTTTTGTTTTTCCCGCAAGATAATCATGAAGCAGTTTGGCTAGTGATTGACAAGTAGAGCTAAACCGCACCAATCGGCTCAGGTCTTACGATCAAGATAAATTGAATTTAATGTTTCATAGAAATCACAAGAATCCTCTAACCTCTGAAGAAGTGTCGGAGAAGAGGGAGAAAAAAAGAGAAGAGAGGAAGTTAAGCAGGAGCGGGAGAGGAAGAGGATGGGAATGAAAGAAGAAGGATGGAAGGGAGGAAAACAAAACAGCTATTTCAAGAAAAATTTGGAGTTTGACTTGAAATCAAAAGGTGTAAATTGAGTTTTGTACCTGTCCAGTTATTAAGTTGTATTCCTTCAACTCGCCTATTTGTGTTCCAAGTAAAACAGACTTGCCATCGGGCTGAGGAGAAAAAGTAAAAACTTAGGTACTACGTTTACATGACCTCACAAAAGCCACTACTTTTTTTTAAAACTATAGTAAGGATACTTCTTACGGGTAGAAAAAAAAAAAAAAAAAAAAAAAAGGAAACACAAAATCATAATTTCCATTTTACTACGAATCAGCCAAATGTAAACGACACAAACAAGAGGTTCAAACCGTTTGACTTCTAAGAGTGACCAGCGTCTAATTTCTCTCTACAATATCACTCCTTGAATCAAACATTAGGATCACGAGAATAAAGAAAATGATCACCAAATAAGAAGCTCTTGATTTTTTAAACAAATTCTCTTTGTCAGCACTTTAGGGATTACATAGAGAACAGTACGGAGAATATGCATACTGATGTTAGCATGTAAAGGGTCAAGCCCTGAAGATACATTTTTGAAGAGTAAATTTGATGTCTGAAGAAGTATTACGTTTCGTTCATCGTAAAAAAAAAAAATTTAAAAAATCGGTTTTCAGTTTCAATTGGTTTTAATTTTCTTCACTCTCGGGAACCAGCCTTTATTTAACACTTGGTGGGAGGGGTAGGTAAAATTTTGGGGATCCCACGGTTTTTAGGGGGGGAGCGGAGGGGGATAAGTCGTCTTTAACAGAGCTTAGAGGAGCAACTATAGAATTGACTGCCAATGAGGTGGGATCATTACAATACTACAGAACTTTAAGGGGGGGGGGGGGTCAGGTATATTTTATGGTGAAACAAAAAGAATACTCCGATCCCCCGCCCCACTCCCTTGCAGGAAAATTGACAGGCCCCTTCTTAAGTTTACTTCAACTGCTTCGTGTTTGCCAAATTTAGCCAAGCAGGATCTTTTCTATCCTTGGGAGTGGTTAGTCCTCGAAATCAGTTATAGATCTTAAAAATCTCAATGAATGTGGTAACAGAGAGACTTACTGCAAAACATGCACATGTAAAGAAGCTGTTTTCTTCAGTATCGCGAATGGCCCTGAGCGGTTTGAATCTAATAGAGAAAAACACAGTTAGACACAACCGAGAACTAAACTTAACACAATCAAAGACTAATTGTGAAACTTCGTCGGTAAAATGCGTCAGAATTCTGTAGAGGAACATCATCTTGAACATTATCTTGAGCAAACTTAGCATATTCAAATCGTTTCCTTGAGTCCAAACGTCTCTGCTAATAAAACTGAAAATAAAAGACTTCAAAGGAGATCAACTAGTGTCACGTCCTTGCACGTGAAAAACTCCACTTCTTTTGGTCGAAGCGAAGACGATAAGCCGGCGCTTTTGAAAAACACGAAAAATCCACTCTGTTCAGAGATTATGGAAACCTCCGTCACCTGTGTTCAGAAATACCGTTTACGTGTGGTCAGGGGTCTGAGAATCAGGTTACAATGATTCTGTTAAAAAAACATTAAGAATTTCTAATAAAGCGATACGAAGTACAAATAAGGCATCTCCTACCTTCCGTACACAAACCGTCTGTTTAGTCTGGCGCCGTTAAATCCGCCATGACGCGGAATCACCTTCAGGTGGGAAAACATTTTTCAAGATTGAGTACAGATAAATGTTGAGGGAGATCACTCTGGAATAGGAGCTGACACGAGTATCAGAACGACCTATTATGATGATGAGATAAGTGTTTCCTTTG
Source organism: Pocillopora damicornis (assembly GCF_964200805.1). NCBI lineage: Eukaryota > Metazoa > Cnidaria > Anthozoa > Scleractinia > Pocilloporidae > Pocillopora > Pocillopora damicornis. Next base: position 27,774,393 of record NC_142674.1, on the reverse strand, counting down.
TCCGCCACCGTGGCAAAATAGTTTTGTTTGAAGCTAAGAACAATAGAAATATACATACTTCTCTTCGCTTTAACCTCGTCGTCATGTTCGATGGTGCGTAATATCTGTACTTTGGTTCAGGGCATTTGTGGGGTCTGACGATAGACAAATCGGAATAAGTTGATTGTTTGAAATAAACGGGCAAACATTCGGAGAAACAGTTAAAAAAAAGGAAACAAATACATAAAAACAGTAAGGGAGTGTGAAAAAAAACCAAACAAAACAAGAGAAAGTCTATTCGTCTAGTGACCTAGAAAACCTTGTAGGCAAGAAATAATTCTTACTCACCTACCGGTCTACCAGGAGGAGCTTAGGGTTTCACAAACCTTTTATATAAGTAGCTACCGTTAAAGAGATAGGCGGTGGTGATTACTTAGGGGTCGTACAAAATTCGTAAAAAATCTCAACGAGGTAATTTGGTATTATAAGTCGAGTTGGTCACCACTTCAGTCAACGTTAGCCCTTCGTCATCGCTCTGACGAAGGGCTAACGCTCGAAACGTTAAATTCGGAACTATAAACGGTGGCTAATTTACGTTATCAACTCAGTTTATAATACCAAATTACCTTCTTAAACTCTCCAAACAACAAAGCACCACAGTTCTTTAGAAACTTTGCACCTTTAAAATCTTAACAGGAGGCACTACGATACCATATTTAAGCAAGAGTGGAATGCGCATAAGAAACTCTTAATGAAACTACTGGCTATCCTCCAAACAAGCTGAAATACTTTTTCAGACGTTTTTGGCTCTAGCATACATGACTTACCGTATTAAGGAGAATGGAGGGCCAGCGGACACAGGATTGTTACACTGCGCATGCTGTTTGCGAAGATACCGCGTCACGATCATGTCCAACGTAGGAGGTGACGGTGGGCGTGCAGGGCGAGAAAGATCGGAAGGTAGAAGCCGCTGACCAAAACAAACATGCAGACAAAGAAATTGATCGACGTATCATAAACAATATTGTAACACAAAACATTAATAAAATAATAATATCGTAATAATCAACAAAATATTATCCTTTTCGACAAATAAATTTACACGAGATTAAAAAAAGACTCTTTCCATGAATTTCTTTGTTCTTATGGCAGGGGTGGGATAGGCACACGCCAAAATTATGATCAGCATTCAGATACAGTTATCCTGACCGCTCAATCATCTAAACATTGTTATTACCTTTCCTGTTGGTGTTCCAGGGTCGTTGAATCGGTACCGCGTCAGGGATGGAGTCCCGGGAGTGCTAACACCAGAGGAGGCCGTAGAAAGGCTTGAGGAGTGATTGAATCGAACCTGTGTACAGTGACATGGAACATGACGGTAAGCATACGGTTAGTCTTGTACGAAGAGATACGATCCACATTATGAGCCTGACTGCTTGCCCGCCTGATTCACTTGATCGACCGATCGACTGACCGAACGAGCGAGCTCTAACCTACTGAACGATTTACTGGTTGATTAGCTGATGGACGGACAAGCCGACTGACTGATAAACGAATAGCCGTAGTGACAGACAGACTGACTAACAAACTGACTGACGGGCTAATTGACTGACTGACGGACAGATGCAATGACAGACCGGCTGACTAACAAACTAACTGACTGACTGACGGACAGACGGAATGACTGACAGACTGATTGTTTGACTAATTGACTGACTGCCTGACAGAGACGGAATAACTGACAGACTGACAAACAAACTAACTGACTGACGGGCTGATTGACTGACAGACTAATAAAGGAGGCAAGTTTCTAAAGAAGCGCTGTGGTGCTGCGTCGGTGGGAGAGAATAACAAAGTAATTCAGTATTACCAACTGAGTTGATAACGTAAATTGGCCACCGTAAAGAGTTTAAAAGCAGACGTTTCTGGCGTTAACCCTACATCAGTCGCTATGACGAAGAGCTAACACTCGAAATGTCAGCTTTACCCTTTATAGTGGCCAATGTACGTTATCAAGTCAGTTGATAATACTAAATTGACCGACAGACTGTCTAACGGATGGGCTGATCGACTGACTGACTGGTAGATTGACAAGCTCAATCACTTACTAACGGCTGACTAACTAATGGACTGGTGGACAAAGGAATGGAATGATGAAATGAAGGACAGATGGACTGACTTAATTTGTCGATTCTTTTTCCTGTAAAAGAATTTCACAGAAGAATTTCAGAAAAAAAAGGACAAATTTGGTCATTTTCATCATAACCCGATCACGCAGACTCGTGCCATTATTAAATGACTTTAGAAAATGCGATCGCTGTTACGAGATGATTGTATTTTCCTCATGAATCAAGGGACCTTGTGATCACAGAATACACTTAACAACGACAACATGCACCACATACTTTCCTATTAGTAGGCGTGTAAAGCAGATTTGATTCAGGTTTTGGGTCAGGTAGATTGGCTTCTCTCCGTAAAACCTCTGCAGTCTCATGAAGTCCTAGTCCAAAACAACCATACCTTTGATTAACAAATGAGCCAAACACCCTCAAGACTAGAACAAATTTAATTCGAGTGTCCAAAGTAATCTGGGACGCTTCGCCTTTGCTCTGCTAAGGGCTGTAATTGATCTAGACAACTCACGCCAAAACTAAAACCAGTTGCAATTTTGTCGCCTGCGTTTTCCCGCGCTTATTGGCTCCACGTGATATTTTTCTTCGTTCTCATTGGTTGTTTTGATTGCTATACGACACTCAAAATAAGAAGCAGAGACTTAACTACAAAGAGGCTTTACAACAAAGATTATTCCTACTAAATTATAGAAATAATCCAGCTCTGCATAACTGTTGGACTGTCAGATGACTTGGGACTTTCGTTTCTAAATTTCAAGAGTGTGTTATGAAGCGGGGTGTGATCTAAAAATAGGTTTAAAGGGAAATTCTTCAGTTTCTGATTCCGCCCCTTGACCTGATTTTCTCTTAATGCTCCTCGACGCTCCACAACAAACCTTGGGTTGTGAGGTGACTGTGAACCAGTTGTAAAAGCTCTTTTGCCGGATATGAAATATGAGTCTGTGCAACAACATCAGCCTAAGAAAGTAAAGGCTGATATTTAGTTATTGGGCTTTACAGTGTTTGAAAGTGTCCTACTTAAGAGAACATCGAAATAAGTAAGAAAACCGACCCCACAGAAGTTATTGGGTAAGAGAAGTAAAAGGACAATTCAAACTCTAAAACTGTTAAATTTACATATGATTTCTTACTGGGCTGTTCTGATAATGCTCTAGAAAGCATTAATTTCTTAATTTCCTCTTAACTTAAAAGTATTTGGATGAAAACCGATAGTGTGACTATCTTACCTAATATCAAATGTTTGCTTTTAGGAGGGGATGGCAGGGAAACTGAGGATGTCCCTCCTCCCCTCCTCCCCTCCACCGAAAAACAGAGAAAGCCTGAAGGCAGTCTCGATGACCATCCATTTTTAAACAAGAAATACCAAGAAGTAGATTCTGATAAATTCTTCAAATAAAATCATCGATTGTTCATTATTTAAGCAAAACTTTAATAATCGAAATTAGACTTTTCCGTACGTTTGCCGTTCAAACAAAAGTTAATGAGCAGTAAACTGTCGAGTAAAGACGCTGTTGAAGGTCTCCGCCCTCCCCTGTGTGAGACGACAGCTTGTGTCAATTTCAAGTTCATACCTTGTTTATTCTAGACAGGGACGGGACTGCAGAGGACGTCGCCAGGGATTTACCAGTGACTCTTTCAAGTAGCTCGGCAGCATATTTGCAGAAAAGGGCGTGGTCAGAAGCATTATCCTCAATGATCGGCTCTCGCATCAAAACTGTCAACAAATTCAAGACAAAAGACATTGAGTCAACGTAAATGAAAGAAATGAAATGATGTTTTAGAAGGTCATCATGGCTGTAAATAGGTCAAGATAGCTGGATATTTGGCGAGCTCTTTTTGGCGCTTTTGTGGACTGAGACGAAGAGTCTTGAACTAGACAAAAGCTCTTGGCTGATTAAGTTGTTCAATGAAGGAATTACTACATAGCAAAATTATTCTGCTTATATAAGAATCAAGAATGATTTGTTTTCTTTTAAGCGCTGGAAAAGTAAGCCATCTGTGATGGTGAGTGCTCGTTTTACATTTGAAAAAGTGTTTTGACCGTCCTCTATCGATTTTTACGACTTCTTTACCGACGTTGGCTAAACATTACAAACTTTGTAAGTCTTCGCAACGCAACCTTTTATCTTGCGCGAGATGAAAGCGTGATATCCCAAGCGGATAAGAGCTCAGGTAGCCTATCAGAACACAGGACTCGCTTCATCTTGCCTACCGGCACGCCCAGCTGTACAATATACATGGTTGGACAAGTGTGAAGAAAGCACCGCGCAGTGCAATACTCACTTTGTAACTGGCCGCTGTTAAACAGCTGTAGTTTTCCAATGACTTGTCTAATCTTGTCGCTCCTCGATAAACCACATAACGCTTTACAAGCCAGAGCACGAATACAATCTGCATCAACCAATGGCGTTTTCACCATCAGTAAGGAGAGCAGAACCTTGATGCCATTACTGGCCCTGACACATCCCCACATCTTGGATAAGATGTCGTCGCTGCTTTTAAAAGCCGGCTTGGATTTCGACTGAAATTTTGCAACAGCTCCGCTAATCTGCAAACAATGAAGACAAAAGTAATCATCGCGGTGACGCCAAACACTACTTAAGCAGTTGAAAAAAAAACTGAAAAAAATCAGGCCTGTACCATAGTTAAACGGAAAACTGGAAAAAAGGAACAACGCACTCGGCCTAGCAGCTTAAAGCCTTAAACACTAAATACTTTTAAATTCAGCAAATATTCCTAACGTTTGAGCAGCAATTCTTTCATGAACTTTAATCAGCCTAAGACTGGGAGGAGAGCAGCGTTGAGGAATGGGAAGGAGGGGGTTGAGGAACCGTGGAGAGGTAAACAAAGATTATTGTGTTGACTCCGATATTGACTCAACTTTACGCGACTTTATCATTACCAAGTCAGTTACAAAATGAAGAATTTTCGTCTGCTCTACCAACAAACTACGCCTGTAACTCTGTTTCCTATTTGTTTTTGCTTGTTTGTTTTTGTTGTTGTTGTTTTTTTGTCTGTCGCGAGAAAACTTTGAGAAACTCATGCGGGAGGGAGGGAACTCAATCGAAACGCGCACAAACCACTTACCCTGACTCGAGGACCGCACACACAGTTACAAATGACGTGGAGAGCGGCTTTCTGTACCTCAGAGTCATTGAGTAAACTCCCTTCAGCGCAACGCAGCAGAAGCCTAGAAAAAAAAGATTTCTTAATATGACTAAATAGAGAGTATATAAGCCTTCTGGTCTCTTGCTATCAAATTTTTTCACGGGTCATTAAAATAAAGTGACTAAGAACATTTCTACTCCTTGTGATGATCACGAAGGACTTTTGATGGGAATTTTTTGAGTCTTCAAGTCTAAATTAATTCTCTTCCCGTAGATCATACCTCATTCCTTTCTGTTGTTCTCCTGACGGAAGTTGCACTTCTTCACACAGCGCCATCTGAGCCTTAGGACCGACTGTCAACACAAACAGCATCTCTAAAGCAAGGCGGGTCACGTCGGCTGCTAATCGGATGGCGTCCGCTCTTGAATGGAGCAAAGAAAAATTGTAATACCTTAAGTCGACAATACTAAAAAGCTTCTTGTACCTTTTTGAAGGCAGTAGAAAATCATTACATCTAATGTTCTGCTAAATGAATTATCAAAAACTTCAATTCCTTGAGTTGAAACGATTTCCGAGAATTTCAAAGTCCAGTAACACAGTCCTACAAGCAGACCTTTCCTGATTTTCCTGGACTCGTACAAACTCTGGAGAAATGATAGCAAAACCAATGACTTACCTATTACTGGTCACTCCCCAGTCTGACGATAGGGAGATCAACTGAAGCAGCAGGGTGAAGCCTTGAAGTCTGTTCATCATCTTTAGGAGAAAAAGAAAACATGTTACATTATAGCGAACTTGAGCAGTCAGGAAGGCAACGTCGAGGAAGACGTCGACTGAAATGATGAATTTTTACTTTTGGTTAGAATTTCGCGAGTGGCTGGATGTGTTTATCGTCTCTTACGGGGCCACAACTTCAGCATAACATATGTAAGCAGGGTTGAGTTCCAAATGTAAGTTTTACTAATTTGCAATCGGTGTTTCCGTTCTCAGACCACGCAACGTTGGGTGATTTCACGTTTTTGTTTTGCAGAGAACATCTACGGAGATGTACAAAGTTCTAAAACGCACGTGCTAAGCAATTAGATCTTTTGTTTGGCCGCGTCCTCATTTCAGGCCGTTGTGGTTTGCCACAAATCCCTAACAAAAACGAGAAAACGTGTGCATTCTGACACTGTAAAGACCTCGGACAGAAGACAGTTTACTCTAGATATAGGTAAATTGGCAAGGTGTGTCTATGCTTATGAACACTGGTGAATAAAATGAAAAAATAAAAACAAAAACAAAACAAAACAAGAAACGAACAAACACACAAATGAATGAAATTACTTCTCCACTCTATTCCTGAGAGCAAACCGTATATGTAAACTAGGAAACTTATGGATATAATAATAGTAATAACAATTATGATGATGATGACAATAATAATAACAATGATAATAATAATAATAATAATAATAATAATAATAATATTAAAACCGAAGAGAATAACGACTAACAACAACAAAGCAATGGAAGTAGGTGTTATGGTGTCCATCGAGGGGTTTCATAAGCTACGAGTTTGAAGCTGGACATTGTATCATGTCCCTGTGAAAAATACTATAACACTATACATAAGAGTTCAATGCTACTATGTGCCCTCCACTTAATAAACCAAGATACACCTCTGCGAAATAATCAACCACAACCATGTGACGCTTTTTTTTACTTTTGCGTTATTTCTCAGTTATTACCTCAACAGGCTCCCAACGCAGTGTTGTTGGAGCATACTCTAACATCAACTGACAGTTCTCCATTACACTGCTGTGAGACAGGGATGCAGCCTGAAAGAGAACAGTTGCTCATCAATATCAGTTGAACAAGATAATGCTTGGCTACCAAAGACAAAACTGCGGAAAAACAAACAAACAAACAAACAAACAAAACCAAGCAGACAGACAAACAGACAAAAACAGTATCTTCTGCGTAAATATTTAAGACGATTTGGAGTGTTTGTTAGGCGAGGTTCATAAACTTTCGTGGCAAAAGTAGAAAATTTACAAGGATGGGATTAAATGTTAAGCAGAATACTGCCAAAAACCTTTGCCAGGTTTAAGTCAACTTCCGACCTCTCTGAACTAAAACAGCCGAGCAGGCGTAGTCCTTTTACATAACATAACATACTGAATTTGCCCATCTAAAGATATACAAATTTTCTCCCAGAATTAGAAAGTAGGCTCGGAAATTCACCTTATACGCTGGAACTGGAACTGGTGGTGTTCCACCCTCGTTCCTTGCAATAGATCTCCTCAGCGCATCTGCCCTGATGTGAAGATGGGCATCAAAGTATCTCCGTAGAGCCATGCAAGTATGTTTTGCTGTCTGCCGGCTGCCAAACACCTCATCATCACTCAGTAGTTCTGCCTCGTCGGGACGAAGGATTGAAAGCGTACTTAGCTGCCAGACAAGGTTAAACAAAAAAAGATTCTTTTAGAATGGTTTGCAGCCAGTAATATTCGTTGTTTTCTAGATGGAAACGCAAGTGGAATAGGACCGTAAAATGGCTTGAAAAAATTTAAAGGAGTCTGTGCAGTCTGAAAAATGCAAACACGGCGTGTACTTAATACTTGTTAATTCATAGCCGTCGGCATGTCTCTAAACTACGTTTCAAAAGTAACAAACCGTGATTTATTGAAGTGGAGGTGGCTGGCTATTGGTGGATGTTCACTGAGTCTCGAAGCTGCGAGGTGAATATCCACCGCCAGCCATCGACACTGAGGTGAATAGTTGTTTTAGTATATACTTAAAAAGTAAGATAATATAGCAAAAAGGGATGATTTTAACTCATTTATTCCCGCGATGATTGCAATATTTCTGTGCGCAAATCACGCGCGAGTTTCTTGGAGGTGAACAGTAACGGATATTCGGAGTTTGAGTAGCCTATCCGAATGGGCCTTCAACGTTTTTCACTATTTTATTAATTAAATTATCACTATTTACCTTAGTCGTTCTTTTATTTCTTTGAGTATTGCATAATTTTTTCGAATGAGTTTTATTAAGAGAGATTGCTACTCCTACGAGAACGGAAAGGTCACAGAACAAATAGACCTCGTGGTGTGATCCTACTCCAGGCGATTTAATTACACGATCCACGTTTCTCTGGGGTCCAAACCATGTCGTGTAACTAATAAATAAAACTGACTAATTACCTGGTTCACAAGCTTCCGCAGACCATCATTACTGTCGAACAATTCCAGCACTGCTCGAAATGAACACGTGAGCGAGAAAAAGAGAGTTGCGTGACATCTCCCAGAGTCGTGAGAACATTCTAGAAGCCACAATGCATACTTGACCAGGTCACTCAGCACAGGGTTTGGTAGGAGGGACACCTGAAACAAGTTACTTGAAACAGTTAAGGAGGCTCCGTCGACATATTCTGTTTGTTAATTTCATAATCCTCTGGCTCATGTAGAAAAAAGAGCACCAAGAATTTAATTATTCGAAGTTTTTTTTGTGGAATTAATGGTAGTTTTGTAAGATAACATTTTTTTGAGTGATTATTTCTATGTTTCTTATCTTCATCTTTTTCTATCTCCTCGTCTGCAATTCTCTTTATCCATTTAACCAGTTCTTCTTTAATTCCTTTTTTATCTCTCTTCATGCAGCAATAAGTGCTGTTAAGTTTTTTCTACCTATGGGTTATATGTTATACACTACTTATAGTTCTCACTAGAGCTGCCCCCGCCCTACAGTACCATTTTCTTTTTCTTTTTTTTTTTGAGTTGGGCTTGTTGTTTACAGTTGTGTAATTTTTCTGTTATGCTGTTACGGAATTGCGGCTCAGTACTTTGGTGTTAGTAATTTTGGATCTCAAAATACTACAAGGGTACAAAATGTAGTTTTGGGAAGTGCTTGGGGTTTTTTTTTTTTTTTTTGCTGTGTGGTTTAACTTAGGATTTGTTTGTTCTTCACGATCAAGAAGAAGCAGAATGTAGGGACTTGGGTGAGTTTTAACATTGGAATGTTATAGGTGGCATTGGAGAACAATTTATAGACAGCATTGAAGAACAATTTATTATTATATAGTTATTAGACACAAAATTATACCTTAAGAGGGCCTACATTCTCTCTTCTCCAGTCTTCCTCTATACTAAGACAAATCTCGTGTCAAAGAAGCCGATCCTAAAAGTCCTCGCGCGCGCGTCTTTTTACTGGCAGCCCATGACCATTTGCGGGAAAAACGTTGATACCTTGCGGCCGTGCAAGCGATCAAATCGAGATTTTTTCTGGTTATGATCTACCGAAAATACCCACATTCTCTCTTCTCCCGTCTTCCTCTATACTAGTTATAGTTCTCACTTGAGCTGTCCCCGCCCTACAGTACCATTTTCTTTTCTTTTTTTTTTTTTGAGTTGGGCTTGTTGTTTACAGTTGTGTAGTTATGACCATTTGCGGGAAAAACGTTGATACCTTGCGGCCGTGCAAGCGATCAAATCGAGATTTTTTTTGGTTACGATCAACCGAAAACACCTCCATTCTCTCTTCTCCAGTCTTCCTCTATACTAGGACAAATCTCGTGTCAAAGACGCCGATCCTAAAAGTCCTCGCGCGCGTGTCTTTTTACTGGCAGCCCATGACCATTTGCGGGAAAAACGTTGATACCTTGCGGCCGTGCAAGCGATCAAATCGAGATTTTTCTGGTTATGATCTACCGAAAATACTCACATTCCCTCTTCTCCAGTCTTCCTCTATATTACGCGGGGAGTCCTAAGGTGCCTCCTCGGGTTTTTGGCCCTCTGGGACCAAAAACCCTGCGGGGGCAATAAATAAGCTTTTTTGGGGGGGAGGGGGGGAGGGAAATTGATGAAAAATAAGCAGATATGTGTTATTTATTGTTATTTCATGTTTCACGGAATGATACTCATTACCTCTTTCTTTTAGACAATACTGGTCTGCTCATAACTCACAAATCATTGGTAAGTTAAATCTGCACTAAATATTGCATTCTTACAACTACAAATCAGAAAACTTAAAACATTTTTTTAAATTCGAAAAATGTCTTACCCTCTCCATGGCGTCCTCGTTGTAAGCGAGATAATACAGACACATAGAACATCCTGTAGCAGCCACAGATGGGCGTGGCACTTCTAGTAACCGCTGGACACCGTTATGAGTCACAAATTCTGTGGCAAACTTTTTATGACAAAGGAGGGATGCCAAATACTAAAACGACAATAAAAAGAAATTGCTTTTAAATTCTGAGGCTTTTTTTGTCAGATCTCAGTCGGTACAATGCATTATTGCCTTAACCTTTAACTTCACGAGTGACCAAGGCAGAATTTCTCCTTACAATATCAATACAATATCAACCAGATAAGTAATGAGAATAAAGAAAATTATCAATTCGGGCAGGATTAGCTGATCCAATACTAAATTATCCGAACTAACTTTATAAGAATTCTATGGTTGACAGTAAGGAGAATTACAAATTTGATCTGGGAGTTGAGGAGTTAAAGTAGTGTTTTTCAAGAGAGATGAATGTGGTAGAGTGTCTAAAGGTTCGTTTACACAAAAGACAGAATTGGAGTCGAATTTTTCATAAGTCGTAGGAGTGCCAGCGACCCAGAGAAAATTGAGAGTCGGAGTCGTAAGTGGAGCCAAAAGCTTGACGAAATCGGAGTCGGAATATTCCGAGCAATTTCTTTTCTTCCGATTCCACTAATAACTCTAACGATTATGATCCGGCGAAAACTCGATTTTCTGAATCACAGACAATTCCAGTTCTTAACTGAGCTAACCGATGGCTGAAAACTCCAGCAATTTATTTTTCATATGTCATTAGCGAAGGAGTCATAAGTGGCATCAGTATTTTGCTTCTGATTCTATCGGTTTGATTTTCACGGGATTATATCGCTTTACGCTTTTTGTAAGTATACCGGCGAGGGTGAAAACCAACCGTAACTGCACGAAATTCTAGACTTAGAACACGAAAGCAAGACGTCACTACCTCCTTCCTACCTTGAGGGCTTCAAAGACAAGTTGTAGGTCCACCTGGCCTTTAAATGTAATGTAGTGCATTACAAGATCCAGGGCTTTGGATTCAAACACTGTCGGCAACAGCTGAATTGAAATGTTCAAAGAAAAATGTGTCAAGATAAATCAATGGCCATGCAATGCTCCAGGCTCTGCTACGACTGTTTTAGTTGCCATAGCAACTGATAAAATTTGCTACGGCTCAACTAGAACCTCTTCAATCAGAGCTGAGTGCATTTACTTTTGACCAAGACCAATGCATGTCCCTTCATCCAACAAATATTTCTTACTCGCGCCAATTAGTTAAAACCCCTCACGATCAAAAATCCTTGACCCAAGTGAATTATCGTCTGACCAAGGCCAATTTATGTCCCTTCATCCAAAAAGTATTTCTTGCTTGCGTACGTTCAGTTAAAGCGCATCAGATGATCAAGAATTCTTGATTCGAGTGTGTTATCTTCTGACCAAGGCCAATGTATGTCCCTTCCTCCAAAAAATAATTCTTGCTCGCACACGACTAGTTAAAACGGTCCACACTCAAATTTTCAAGTTGTGTGACATTTCCAATTTATCCTTGATTCAGAGCCCTTTTCCCACAAGCTTCCCACATACTTCAGTGGAGAGACTCTCTCTGTTCTTCATATATCATTAAATGCTCAAGTGCCTAATTACAGCACATACCTCCTGATATTCCCCCAAGGGAGTCAGATACTGTAGAATTAGTCTCTGCTGCATGCCAAGAGTCAGGGGGGAGAGGGAAAAGGACATAGGTACTATGTGGTACCCTCCCTTAGGTGCACAAATTACATTTCCAGTGGAACGGAAACCCTTGCTTGTTTTAACTAGCAATGGATGTTTTGCTTGTAGACAACTTTTGCCTGAAACAAAAGGAAAATATTTACAAATTTTAAGGAAACTGAGTTAACTTGTGCAGGGCAAACCTACTTGGCATACTTCCTCCTCCCCCTTATCCCCCCCTCCCCCCCCCCTTCAAACAAAGTTTTTGGTGTCAAACTTCCATAGATGATCCTTAAACAATTTAGTCCTTGATAACAATTGTTTAACTAATCATTTGACAGACAAGCCTCCTCCTTGTGTTTCACACAAAAACTCCTCTGAAACGACGTATGGTTACTGTTTACGAAAATTTGAGTCAGTTTGTTGTTGGAAACTCAAAATCTTTCTTTTTTTTTGGCTGGAAATTTATGCTGAAATATATGATAAGATTAAATATCAAACATTTATCAAAACTTATTTATAAAGGCAAAAGTAGACTGAAAGAACTCTACAAGATCTCAAGGCGTTTTAGGTCTCACATCATAAGTTTGCATGAAAGCTCCCAGAGTATACCTGAGCCTTCAAGTTACAAACGAGTCATACCACTCAGTTTGAAAAGACAGTTAAATCAACTTGAAGTTGCTAGGAGATTAAACTCACTAACAGAGGGACAATCTGAGTTACAATGCTCAAAAGTGAACTAACCCTTTCCATTGTAGCTATTCACTTCTTCCACTTCTCCATTACACAAACCGGATAACTCGCCATTCTGTGGCACAGTGCATGATGGTCCTGGCTCAGCAAGATTCACTTTCTTTATCTTGTTACTCACGCTGTTACTGTTTTCACTCTTGTTCCTGTTTGTCTTTGCTTTCAGGATAATCCTGTTTGACAGGTCTGTCACAGCAGGCTGTGTAAGGTCTGACAAGTCCTTTAAAATGTGCAGCCGTCGCAGCATAGAGGGAACCTAAACATGTGAAATTCAACATTTAATCCTCAGCTTATAGTTTTACAAGAGTTTTTCAAACAAAACATGCAATGACTGACAATAAACAATTCCTGAGATGTGAAAAGCCAACTTTGCACTCAGACGTTTGAAATACAAATGCTGTTAACCACAAGGCTAAAAACAAAAAACCCTCAGCACCCTAACATCAATAGTCATATTCTTCATACTGTTCTCTTGCATTTCTTAAGGTGCTGACAAGGAGAATTTAGCTTCTTTAACAGCTGATCATTTCCTTTATTCTTGTAACCTTAGCGGTCACTTTTAAAAATTGCTACATCCAACATATTGACCAGCTCCCTGTTGGCTTGTTAGCTCAGTTGGTAGAGTGCTGCACTGTTATCGCAGAGGTCATGGGTTCAAATCCCATACGGGCCTGAACATTTTTTTCAGGTCTTATTTCAACTACTAGTTCAGTAGTGTTCTTGGCTGTGAGGATCTCTTATACTTATTTCTTCACCACAGTGCAACTATATGAATTTCATATATCTAAAATCATCATTGCTACACTGACTTACCAAGGTGGAGTTTTCTTCTCTGAATACTGCAGCAATATCCTGGCTCTCCATGGCAAATGCTAAAAGACCTGTTAATAAATGATAATTATCATTTGAAGTGATACCTGATACTTGAAATTAAAAATAAATTAAAATGCAACTGCAGCAATACACATAAAAAATGAACAAAAAGGAATATTAGAATCCTCAATCAAACCATGACTATCTATATCTTCTCTCTTTCCACCCTAACATCAGTATGCATATTCTCCATACTGTTCTCTATACATTTCCTAATGCACTGACAAGGAGAATTTGTTAAACAATCAAGAGGTTCTTCAGTTGCTTATCATTTCCTTTGTTCTCACGATCTTAATGTTTGATTCAGGGGTGATATTGCAAGAAGAAATTAGATGCTAGTCACTCTCAAGGGTTAACCTAATGTAAATAACCTTGGATCACCAAACTAAAACACCCTTCTACTTGCACCCAGTTTATAAAGGTGTAAACAAAATTGAGTAAGTTCAGAAACTCAGAAGCTGTACAGGAATTAGGTAAATCTAATTTTCCCAAAGAGAGCACTTGATGCTACATATTTAGTCAATTCAATTTTTTTTCCTTTTGTTTTCGGTATGATGACCAAAATGTTCAAAGCCTGAAGTACTGTGAAAAGTAAGACCAGTAAACTATGCTATAAATACCTGTAGCATATGACCTCAGGGGTTCTGAGGCTTCTCTGGCCCACTTGCATAAACGATTAAGCATTGCTTCCTACATGTACATGATTGACATCAAATTTATTGATAGGAAATATGTAGAGAAAGATGTTTTTTGTCATTTCACAAGTGTGGGACAAAGAAAAAAAGAAAAGGAAAAGAGATCTTATTTGTTGTGGCTCAGTGGTAGAGCATTGGACCCCAGAATCTGAAGGTATAAGGTTCAATTCAACATGGGAATTCAGAATCTTTTCTTTGTCACACGCTTGTGACAAGACAAAAAACATCTTTCTCTATTTCTTTAGTGAGCTTAAACCTTAAAATCTCTCTTATTCTATTTAAGAAATATGTAGTTATGAATTAAGGAACAATGAAAGTGGATCTGAAAAGTTTGCATTTTTTTAAAGTGAGGTGACTGAGAGCAACAAATAAGATCTCTTTTCCTTTTCTGTTTTTCATGATGTAACTACATGAAATTCATGTTTTTTGTTTATAATTTGATGAAATAGCAATTGTATGAGTTAATTCTGAGTATATTTTCTGGAAAGGACAAGGGGTGCCATGCCACAGAAACTGGACACATTGATCTGGATTTTTACATAGAACTCAAGCTGAAGAAAGAAAGTCACATCTTAAGATTACTAAGTTAAACCCTTTAACTCCGAGAAGTGATTAACACATAACTTCTCCCCATAATATCCATACATTATCCAGCCAAAGGTAATGAGAATACTCAGACTTATCAGGTAGAAGTTGTCATCTTGATTTAACACCAAATTCTCGTAACTAATTCACAAGGAAATGTGTTGCAGCTAGAGCAGAGAATTAACAATCAGATCTTAGGAGTTAAAGGATTAAGAATACCTTTCTAAACTTACCATATCCTGAAAAACTGCAGCAATTTCCAGCCCAGGCATGGCATTTAACAACACTCTGGCTGCAGTGCAGTTCAGATTAAACTGTTCCACAGTGCTCATGATATAGGAGTTCACTAGTTTGTCCATAAATTCATCATTTCTGAACAGTGTCTTCAAAAGATGGCCTAATGCACAGTCTGGGTCAGCTCTACCTGAAATGTTCATGATGGAGAAAACAAGAGCTGATTTTATTTTGAATAATTTAATACAATCAAGACCTCTTACTGACTGAGTGCGAGATCTGCACTGTTAAAATTACAGACTAAGACTTAGGACATACATCTGAGCAAAAAAAAAAAAAGGTTCTGTCACTTAAGAGTATGCACTGAGAAAATGAGGCTCATAAGATTTTTAATAATCAGGGTCCAATAAAAGGAGAAGATTCTAATTAAAGCCAAAATTTAAAATTTTTCAAGCTTTTCAGTCAAATACAACCCACTAAGTTGACCAATCATTGTGCATGTACTAACTGAGAAAACATTTCTAATAAAGTAATTAATTTCATTGACAGCCAGGCTATATCAGTTTGACCACATGAGGCCATCACTGTGACATGGACACTACTCACACCAAGCCTCATCTAAGTTCTAGTGTTTTCTTGTGACTCAAGTAAGTAGATAAGTATTGTGTCTCTTTAACACAGTAAGTCTAGTGAAGATTCCACTGGGAACAAAAAGTAGAACTGACATTGAATAAGAAGCAAGAACAACACTTCTCATTCATGAAAATTTGAATTACTGTTGTTTGTCATGTGTTATCGTTCTATTTCATGCAGAGTGTGTCTTGGACCTGTTTCATTATTGGCAGGCCTTGGTTCTCTTCAATATACATATTGTTTCTTATCGGTTTGTAGTTATAAATGGAAGAGGTTTACACAATAAACACACTGACAAAGGGCTAATGCTTGAAATGTTTTGAAACTCTTTACATTATCAACTCAGTTAATAAAACCAAATTATCTTGTTAAACTCCCCCAAGGATGCAGCATCACAATTTTTTCAAAGAAACTTACCCCCTTTATGTCTGTAGATATCCTTTCTAGTATCTGAGAATACCTTACACTACATTACCTAATGTATTTGTAATAGATGTTATAATGTATAAAACACAAATAGTGTGTAATGTGAAAAGGTAGCTTTGCACTTTTACCTGGATGCCAATCATCAAAAGGATCTGGATCTAGTTTATGATATGCCTCATTCTCACATTCCACAAGCTCTGCTATCCTGCATGAGTGATTTTAAAATGTAAAATACTTTTGAATCTAATTTTTGCCAGATTTTTTGTTCACTTTTTGTAGAGCCCAACATGAACAATATTACTGATCTTACAGTTCCAGTAAGTAGTCATACACGCTGAGTGTGTATCACACAATTATCACGGCCAAGGCTTGAAACTAAAAACTCCCCTCCAGAATCTAGCACACAAATCATTCGTCCGTTGTCTTTCCCATTTATTTTCTACCTTTCCATGCTATGTTTTATACGTTCTGAGAGAGGAAAAGGAATTTTTTTCGGTGTGTAATGACAGCGACATGCTAACCCAACAACAGTTTTATCACTGGCAGACCACCATGAGCCTCGCTAGGCGGAAGGTATCTGTTGACATGTAAGATGAACTGGAGAAACCAGTCAATCATTGTGTAATTCATAATAATAATTTCAAAGCATATTAACGAATGAAACCAATTGCATTGAGGCAGCTACTTGAAAGCTTTCAGGGGTTATTAACATCGTCTTTTTTTTTTGTTTGATTTTTTTGCAAATTTAAAAAAGATACTACTTCTAATACACTTCACCAACCTTTGTAGAGTTTTAACGGGTGATAGATTATTCTGATCTTCCTTTCGCCAAGTATCCAAAAGGGTACTGAGTTCAGAGGTGCTACAAATAGACAATTCACCTCAACGTGCAGAGT
The DNA here is from genome assembly GCF_964200805.1 of Pocillopora damicornis. Classification (NCBI taxonomy): domain Eukaryota; kingdom Metazoa; phylum Cnidaria; class Anthozoa; order Scleractinia; family Pocilloporidae; genus Pocillopora; species Pocillopora damicornis. The sequence goes on along the minus strand of NC_142674.1, from coordinate 27,757,335 downwards.
TTCGAAGATCGAAAAGCCCGCCATTTTGATCCGAAAGATATGATACAAGATTACATGGTCTTCCTCTTCAAAAGTGATGTCACTTTTCTCGGCATAATTACTCTGATATTACTGCGAGTGATTTTGTTGACTGTGTCAAGATCAGATGTAATTCCTGTGTGTAAACTATATTTACGACGAAGTTTAGTCACATGGCGAGTTCCAACACAACACGCGCTACGTCCCAGTCTATTATCAAATTTCGCGTGGAATGCCTAGTTGTTATTGACCTCTAACCAGTCTTTTTTATCTTGCAACTCGGTCGGCTGTGATCTTATTTGGAATTAATGGTTCACCTTTAACGACCAAAAATAATCATGACAAATGAATGACCTCCATTGTATTTTGCCCCACTTAACTTTTGATTATAGTTTGATAAATTTTTGAAGTGCTTAAGAGGAAATTAGAGTATCACAACTGAAGTTCAGAAAGGTACACACAAGTCACTTAAACAGTTTATGTTATGAGTTTACGTTTTCTTCTTTGAAGGCTCATCACCAGATGATTACTTGGACAAGTTGAGGCAGTTTTTCTGTGTAGGGTATGGAGTAGCGTGGGGATCTGGTTTTCATACCATGTTTACCTTAATTGTCGTTTCTGAATTTTACAGTAAATGTCTTACTTTTTTGGTCCATCACTTTCTGTCATTTGTCCTGACTTTCTATGATACTTGTCTTCTGAATTTTTCAAACGGTTCATTAACAGAACAAACCTGCAAAAATTTTCCCCGGCATCTGAACCGTGGAATATATTGACCGATCAGCTTGACAGGTATGAAACCATCGTTTGGATTCCGCTATATTTACTCCCCTGGTCTGGGGACCAAATGATCTTTACGTAAGGATATTAAAACGGTTTTCAAATGAGGTCCGCCAAAACAATGCAAAGTACTCATTACCAGCCCCAAAATCAACAAATGGCTAATCACACAAGTAAACAGACAATCAGGCAATCGAGGAATCAGAATTATGTACAATTCCATACCGTTAAACGTGGAAGTCGTTATTGGTATTTTACTTGGTTCTCGGGGCAAGTTTTGTTTGCCAATCGCACTGCAAAGCAATGCAAAACCAAACAAATAATTCTAATAAATTTTTTGGTTTCTCCACTGTTTTCCTTTCTGCTGGTAATAGGTTGGATCATCAGCTAAAGAACCTTGAGGGCGGCCGGCCAACCCCGATGGTCTCCTGACAGCAGAATGTATATTGCCTACCTCTGCGATTTGCAAGAGAAGCGTCGAGAACTTGAAATTATCCATGCATGTCAAGTGCTAAGAACGGTCGTTTCTCTTACAACTAATGAAAAAATATGCAGGTAATTTATTGATATGTTTGAGTGCTAACATTCGTCGATAAGACGCCCGATTAGAGCTAACCAACATATCGTAATGAAATGATTGTAGTGTAGGCTTTCTACGGTATCATTTTGACTCATGTAGTGTTAATCCTTCTTTGGATGGACAAGCCATTGCAAAACGGTTTTGTGCGCAAATCACGAAGGCAACGGGAGCCATTAAACGGCTGTTCAAGGAGTACACAGGACAAAACGTTGACATGGTGGGTTGTAAATACCCCTCCATAATTGCGGTTGAAGACGCGTTAAGCATCGACAGTCCACTGTGGAGTGTACTAAACGATGATATCCAACCGCAGTCTGCTGTTCCCTATTGTTCAAAGAGGCAACTCATTGATTCGGTTCACACACGCAAAAGATGCTCAGAGGAAATAGCCAGCACCAAAGAAGAAATGGCCCGGATGTTCAGTCATTTCGAGGGAAAGTTGAAGGTATTGAACACCTGAATGTACTTCCTTCTCGTGTTGCTCTTCGCTAGATATTCGTCTTTTTACTTGTGTCTTTTCTTGTTCTCTTTCGCGTTCCTTTCACCGTATTCTGCATATTTTTGTGTCCTCTCTAACTTTTTTGGGCGTTTTTCTCGACTTGCTTTACGTAATTACTTCTTGTTTTTTTCGGTCTCTCAGTCTCGTTCTTTCCATCCTGTTTTCACGCAAAACCCTCCCTCCACAAACTTGAATCATAACAATTTCCTCTCGTTGACAAAGCTTTAGCTCTGCCGGTATTGTTGCTTTGCGAGTCGATCAGAAAATGTAAAATACTGGGAATTACTGTTCAACTTCAACCTCACCAGTTTGATTTGGTGCTCAAAACGCGGGTTGCAAATTATTTGCTTACGCGGCTTCACAGCTATCAGCCCACGTGAAGCCCTCGTGCAATGCCTAGTTGTGTGCCCGCGGTACGCTACACTGAAGCTCGACACTCGGGTATGCGCACTTCATTGTCATCTGGTGTTTCCTTGCGCACACCTCGATGAGCGAGGTCTATTACGAAATTCTATCCACAAACATTACGCTATTGCCATTGTTAATCCTCACAGTATGCAGGACGCGTATCATATGAACTTCGTAGGAGACTTCACTCACCATGGAGGCTCTGTGGCTCAGTAGTAGAGCATCGGAGAGCAGAATCCGAAGGTCTAAAGTTCCATTCCTCATGGGGACTCAGAAGTTTTCTTTGTCCCACGCTCGTCACAAGACTAAAATCATCTTCATTTCTTAACCGAGCTCAAAACTTACCATCTCTCTTATTTCTCGCTAACTGCTTGTTTATGAAATTGCAACTCTTCGTAAGCGCTTATATGAATGCATTATGAATTCACTCGAAAAATTGTTGTAAATTAATCACACATACATATGTATGCATAGGGAGCCCTGAACGAAAAAAATCTACATATGTATGTATATAATTTATTCGCCCGTCGGGAGGTCCGTATTGGGAACTGTGCCCTCTGTATTGAGTACTCAAGAAAGAGGGCACAGTTTTTCCCAATACGGACCGACCCCAGGCTGGCGAATAACATTTTACATTTTACCACATAAATGAGTCCTCACATACATTCATAAAGTAGTCTGGAACATACCAGAAGCTTACAAAAGAACTATTTTAGTAGTATTACTTAATAACTGTGTCATCAACTGCGTCACTTGATGTCAACATGAATAAGCAGTCTGGGGATTTCTAGAAGCTTATATTTACAACAACAATTACTCATAACAATAGATTCTTGACGAACGAAGTCGAAAGTCGCTCAATATAAGTATTCCTTGCGCGATGACAAAAACCGAAAAAAGGAAGAAGGTGCCGTTAACTTTGCATAAAGATGCATTTCTGAATCAAAAAGTCATTCTCTTTGAATGTTGACGACCTCACCTCGAATCGAGCCAGTAAGAAGGCAAGAAAATTAGGAGCTTGCAACCATCTGGAGAATTCAATTTACTTCTGAATAAACGGGTTCCTATAATTAGAAATTTATCATCACTTTGTTCCGTAATGATACTCAATCCAACACGTTCGAAAATTCAGATCGAGAGTAATTGAGGCATCTTATGTTTATTATGAAATTTTTTATAAGACTGGTAGGCATAAAACGTTCAAGGCGTTTCAAATGAGCAAACACCTTTGACGCTGAATAATTCTGAGGAGAAACCCTCCGTAAAAACATAGATAGTTATCAGATGGGTAAACACTGTTCTGTTGGGATAGAAATGGCGAGAATGACAATAACAATTGCAATAATGACGATGATGATACATGTAAATAATAAAAATACTTATAACCATACTAATAAAATGATTCATGATAATCTATAGATGGGTAAATTCTCGTGTAGCTTTAATGTTTCCGAATACTGTTGCTGATCGGCAAATTAGCATCATATTCTTCCTGTTGATCAAAGATTAGCATCATGACATCATTATTCTTTTGAATCAGCCAATCATGTGAGAGACCCGGAGACAGGGTGCATTGTTTGGGAGCCTTTCCTTCTTCGAAAGACCCTGGGAGAAGAGGGAGGACGAAAAATGAAAAACAGACTTCGGTGAAGTTTCTTTCTTTAATTCGCATTACCTCTATTTTAATCACCATTTACTCGCTCAAATATTTTTAGGCTTATGGGAAATCTTGTTGTAATTACAGCCCTAAATATTTCGGGTTCTTTGGAAAGAATTTGGTTAAGTTTAAGGGAAAAGAAATAAAATGTTATTTACCAGCCTAGGGTCGGTCCGTATTGGGAAAAACTGTGCCCTCCGTTTTGAGTCCTCCCCCCTTCTCCCACGGTCTTTCGAAGAAGGAAAGGCTCCCAAACAATTCACTCTGTCTCCGTCACCCCTATCTACCAACCTTGTGAACAAGGCGTAAGTTCATTTTGTTTTCTTAGTCTTTTGGGGTTTTTGGTTTTTTTTTTTGGGGGGGGGGGGGGGGAGAGAGTGGTGCGAAGGGGAAAAGGGGGATCGATGTCATTTGACTTCCGTTATTTTTCCCTAAAGTTATCTATTACATTATTCCATATGTGCGAGCCTTTCTACTAATCCAGTGTTTCTTCAATTGAGTGTTTTTCTATCTTTGCAAGATGTTCCGTAAACCATCGACAAGCGTCACTCGGTGGGCGTTTAGATTAAACTTATCGCCAAGAGATATTGTTTTTCTTATCTTTTCATAATTATTATTCCATTTAAAAATTGTTCTCAGGGGAAGTGGGATTGGTTAGCCTTTCACTCCCAGTGGTGATCACTATGAATCTTCTTCCTATGATATCCATACATTATTCAGCAGACAGGTGATGAGAATATTCAAACTTATCAGGTAGAGGTTGTTATCTTGATCTAACATCAAATTCTTGTATCCAATTAAAAAGGAAATGTGTAGCACAAAGAGGGAGAATTAACAATCAGATCTTGAAAGTTAAAGGTTTAACCTCCCCCCAGCCCACCCCTGTTTGCCTATTATCTTTCCTGAGAGTAAGCCAGCCAACATATAACATCTGCACGCTCACGCGATTCTCTTCTCGAAAAAAAAAATAGAAACGAACGAAGCATTTTTGTCTTAAAACACAGTACATCATAAGAAAATAGAAACAATGAAAAAAAAGTGAAAATAAAATAAGAGACATTTTTTAATCCTGCGGTGTCCCTTTTTATCTCCAAGGTGTAGAAACAAACAGTGCCTTAGTACACATATTTATAGGAGACTATATCTGTTGGACATTTTTTTCTCGGCGCCTGTCGGTGGAGTGAACTTTTTATCTATTTTGGCTCATTTGCATTTTGGGCGTTAAAATTTAAATTTTTTGTCGGCCGCTTGATCGCAAATAAACGCTTGCCAATTACTGATAATTGTCAAAAAATATACAAAAACGTTATAGAAAAAAGCAAGACGAATCAATATACACTTGCAAAAGCAAAAGGAGACCAAACTAAAACAAGAAACGAAAACGAAGAAAGAAAAAGCAAAAGGAAATTAGAAACTGTTGGAAATGGGATAATGTCTTGACAGCTGACGGTTGAAACAGTCTGATGACGTCACTAAACTTTGTTATCTGTAACCAGATGGCTTCAAGCTTCAAGGATCTCTCACTTGATTGGCTGATTCAAAACAATGATGATGTCATGATTCTAATCTTTGATAAACAGGAAGAATATCATGCTAATTTGCCGATCAGCAACGGTGTTCCAAAACATTAAAGCTACACGAGAATTTACCCCTCTATAGATTATCGTTGTTTATTTTATCAGTATGGTTATTAGTATTTTTATTATTTACATGTATCATCAACTTCATTATTGCAATTGCTATTGTCATTCTCGCCATTTCTATCCCAACAGAACAGTGTTTACCTATCTGATAACTATCTATGTTTTTACGGAGGGTTTCTCCTCAGAATTATTCAGCGTCAAAGGTGTTTGCTCATTTGAAACGCCTCGAACGTTTCATGCTCAACAGTCTTATAAAAAAAAATTCATGATAAACATAAGATGCCTCAATTACTCTCGATCTAAATTTTCGCACGTGTTGGATTGGGTATCAATATGGGACCAAGTGATAATAAATTTCTAATTATAGGAACCCGTTTATTCAGAAGTAAATTGAATTCTCCAGATGGTTGCAAGCTCCGAATTTTAAGAGAGAGAATGATTCTTGGATTCAGAAATACATCTTTATGCAAAGTTAACGGCACCTTCCTTTTTTCGGTTTCTGTCATCGCGAAAGGAATATTTATAGGTAGCGACTTTCGACCTTGTTCGGCAAAAATCTATTGTTATGGGTAATTGTTGTTGAAAATATAAGCTTCTAGAAATCTTCAGACTGCTTATTCATGCTGACATCAAGCGAAGCAGTTGATGACGCATTTATTACGTAACACTACTAAAATAGTTCTTTTTTAAGCCTTTGGAATGTTCCGGAACACTTTGTGAATGTATATAAGGACTCATTTATGTAGTGATAGTTGTTGTTATTGTCGGGAGTGACCGACTGTGAAAGAAGCTACACCTTAAGAGAGATCTATGGTGGAAGATTGCTAATTTCAAGAAACGTTGGAGGAAAATATGAGTTTGGCTCAGTAGCGAACTAAGGTATAGACTGTAGTGGGCTTAAGTAAGTTTATCGAGGATAATTATTGAACTGCCTCAGTCAGGAGTCACCCTTATTAAGTTTATTAGTCGTTGTTTAATAGAGTAGTTGAGTAGGACTGCAGTATTTTTCTGTCGGTAAGATTATACGGTAATACTATTCATTCTCAGAGAGACTCCTTAGAGAAAGGTATTTTTTTGGCTATTTTTGTGCCGTTTGAAACATTGAAAACACGGTTATTCTATATATAATTCAGTTGTTACCTGCTGATGATGTGCCGTCCATAATTAATCATCGCCGATGATCATTATCTCCACTATTTCGATTTCGTTGTTAAACAATTATTTTAAAGCTTATTATTACCATTATCTTGGTATATTAAGCATTTTTGGGTCAACATATTTTTAGAGTACTTTGCTTCTGTATGTTTTATCTCTGATAAAGTGCTTGTTAAATAAGCTTTGCTTTTACAGTTCTAGATCTAAGTGGTCGTTATGCGTCACTCGGTGGACGTTTAGATTAAGTTTATTGCAAAGAGATGTTGTTTTTCTTCTCTTGTCATTATTACTATTCCTTTTAAAAATTGTTCTCAGGGGAAGTGGGATTGGTTAGCCTTTCACTCCCAGTGGTGATCACTATGGATCTTCTTCCTATGATATCCATACATAATTCAGCAGACAGGTAATGAGAATATTCAAACTTATCAGGTAGAGGTTGTTATCTTGATCTAACATCAAATTCTTGTATCCAATTAAAAAGGAAATGTGTGGAACAAAGAGGGGAGAATTAACAGTCAGATCTTGAAAGTTAAAGGTTTAACCTCCCCCCAGTCCATCCCTGTTTGCCTTCCTGAGAGTGAGCCAGCCAACATATTACATCCCACGCTCACGCGATTCTCTTCTTGAAGAAAAAAAAAATAAAAGAAAGAAGCACTTTTGTCTTAAAAGACCGTACATAAAAAGAAAATAGAAACAATGAAAAAAGAGTGAAAATAAAATAAGAGACATTTTTCAATCCTGCGGTGTCCCTTTTTATTTCCAAGGTGTAGAAACAAACAGTGCCTTAGTATATATATTTATAGGAGACTATATATGTTGGACATTTTTCTTCTCGGCGCCTGTCGGTGGAGTGAACTTTTTATCTATTTTGGCTCATTTGCATTTTGGGCGTTAAAATTTAAATTTTTTGTCGGCCGCTTGATCGCAAATAAACGCTTGCCAATTACTGATAGTTGTCAAAAAATATACAGAAACGTTATAGAAAAAAGCAAGACGAATCAATATACACTTGCAAAAGCAAAAGGAGACTAAACTAAAACAAGAAACGAAAACGAAGAAAGAAAAAGCAAAAGGAAATTAGAAACTGTTGGAAATGGGATAATGTCTTGACAGCTGACGGTTGAAACAGTCTGATGATGTCACTAAACTTTGTTATCTGTAACCAGATGGCTTCAAGCTTTAAGGATCTCTTACTTGATTGGTTGATTCAAAACAATGATGATGTCATGATTCTAATCTTTGACCAACAAAGAGAATATTATGCTAATTTGCCGATCAGCAACGGTATTCCAAAACATTAAAGCTACACGAGAATTTACCCCTCTATAGATTATCGTTGTTTATTTTATCAGTATGGTTATTAGTATTTTTATTATTTACATGTATCATCATCGTCATTATTGCAATTGTTATTGTTATTCTCGCCATTTCTATCCCAACAGAACAGTGTTTACCTTTCTAATAACTATCTATTTTTTACGGAGGGATTCTCCTTAGAATTATTCAGCGTCAAAGGTGTTTGCTCATTTAAAACGCCTTGAACGTTTTATTCTTAACAGTGTTATAAAAAATTTCATAATAACCATAGTATGCCTCAGTTGCTCTCGATCTGAATTTTCTAACGTGTTGGATTGATTATCATGACAGAACCAAGTGATAATAAAATTCTAGTTATATAAACCTGTTTATTCAGAAGTTAATTGCATTCTCCAGATGGTGGCAAGCTTATAATTTTTTTGCGCTCTGACTTGCTCTGTTCGAGGTGAGGTCATCAACTTTTAAGAGAATGATTATTGGATTCTGAAATACATCTTTATGCAAAGTTGACGGCACCGTCTTCCTATTTTTTGGTTTTTGACATTACGGAAGGAATATTTATATTCGGCGACTTCCGACTTTGTTCGGCAGGAATCTATTCATTCTCAGAGAGACATCTTAGAGAAAGGTAAATTTTTCTAGGCAATATTTGTACCGCGTGGAACATTGAAAATTTAGTTATTCTAAATATTATATAATTCAGTTGTTACCTGCTGATGATGTGCCGTGTATAATTGATCATCGCCGATGATCATCATCTCTATTATTTCGACTCGGTTGTTAAATAATTATTTTAAAGCTCGCTGATGGTTTTTAGTACCATACAAGTACTGATTCTAATTCTGATCGAGGCGACTTCGACGGACATAAGAGTGTTATTGTGTTAGTATCATTATCTCGGTATATTTAGCATTTTGGGCCAATTTTTTTTAGAGTACTTTGCTTCTGTATGCTTTATCTCTGATAAAGTGTTTGTTAGATAAGCTTTGCTTATATAGTTCTAGATCTAGGTGGTCGTTATAGCTGAATTATATTCACACATTTACCTGTTTTCCTCTTGACAAAAAAAGGAAAAACTGCTGAAATATTTTGTCTTAAAATAGTACATTAAATAGGAAGAAAACAAGACAACATTGGAGGGAAAAAAAACCCGTGGGAGAGATCATGCAATTCTGAGTTAATCCACTTATTGTTATCAACGGACGGGAAACGCACCGCGCGCTAGAATGTATAAAAAAAAGATTTGTTGGACATTTTTCTTCACGGCACCTATCGGTTAAATTAGCTATTATATTTTGTTTAATTTACATTATTTGTTCTTGGCCGCTCGTTCTAAAGAAAACGGCTAACTACTAATAACTTAAAGAAAAATAAAAGGTAAAATGATGGTGATAATAGATAATAGATGTTCGGCATTAAAGAAAACATAATAATATTATTACTGTTTATTTATTTATTTTTATTATTATTATTATTTTTTTTGGTATTTATTTTTTCCTTCATTTCAACAGATTAGAGTCTAATGAATAATTACAAGTAAGATAAGAGGATGGAGAAGGGCACAATATGGCAAGCTAATTAGATGCCCTTTACCTTAAATTACATTTTTTCATACAGTAAAAGGAAGCGATACAATAATATAAGATATAAGATACAAATATAAGATACAAATATAATAACTACAACAACAACAACAATAACAAGTCTTTATTTCTTACAAAAATGGAATTACAGTGAAATAAGAAAATTGATTATAATGAACAGGAAAAATAAACATAGCTGTATCATTTTGGAGCCTAGAGGCTGGGGGAACCGTTAGGTTTTCGAGCTAGCCCTCTATGAATTATTATAACTATTGCTATCATTGTTATTATTTATATGATTATTTGTTACCTTTGAATTATTGGTTGAAAGTCAATTGGTCACTGTGCTGTATCAGTAGCTTTATCAGTAGCCACATGCAGTCTCAGACTGCCTATCGTTCCTTTATCGGTGGGAGAACTTAACTAGGCAGCACAACAATCAGCGGATTGCTTACTTTCCTACCAAAAGAGGAACGATTTGACTCATTACATTCGATTTTGATTATTTTTTATCATTTTTTTGTTTCCGCAAAGATTGTCATGAATCCCCAGGTTGTTCTGTTGCTCATGCTGGTAGCCGTCCCCAGCACATCTGCGAGTATGTTGCTACTGCCATTTTGTAATGTTTAACTTCTAGTCAACCGAGTGATTCCCTATGAAACCTTATAACCAAAAGAAGTTTAGCATGATAGATGCATTACAAATTCCAACCCTATTCTGAACAGGCTTTTCTGTATCTGAAGGAGACCTTGAAGGAGTTAACCCGTTACTCCAAATTTTGACAGAAATGATACACTAAGTACTTGTAACAACCGGTCTAAACCATTCAACGAGTCAGTTAACTTCTGAATTGTGTATGATGCAGGAAATTTAATTTGTACTCCAATTGTTTTGTGAGAGTTTCAGTAAATTGGAAGGCTTTATCTCTCATCGAGAACAAAGGGAAACTAACCTTTGCTACTGCTATCATTGTTATTATTTATATGATTATTTGTTACCTTTGAATTACTGGTTGAAACTCAATTGGTCACTGTGCTGTATCAGTAGCTATATCAGTAGCCACATGCAGTCTCAGACTACCTATCGTTCCTGTATCGGTGGGAGAACTTAACTAGGCAGCACAACAATCGTGTTTGTTGCTATCAAGAAATTGTGTTCGGCTACGTTCGGGACGGAGTCAGACCTTCTTAGGCGCCCCGGAGAAAAAAATTCACACGGGCTGTTTTTAAGTAAACTTTCAGAAACTATGAATCAACGAATAGGTTATTAAATACAGAACTCGATAAAATCACAACCATAAACTGAAAAAATATAAAGTGGAAGTTGATGGTTATCAAACTTTGTCTTTGATGAAAAGTCACTGCAAAATCTCAATCGCAAAAGATCAATCACTAAAAGTAAGCTGCTCAAGTCGTGAAGTAGCCCCTAATATTCATTATATATTTTTTTCATGTGTTTCTTTTAATCATCTGCTAGTAATTTGTCCAGGCTATCTGTTTACTTGTGCAAATCAACAAAAGTGTATCCCAGAGTTTTACCGCTGCGATGGGAACACTGACTGTAGTGATGGATCAGACGAACAATGCAGTAAGTACTGATGTTGATAGGTAACTTCTACTTCTGTACATCTTCTTATTCTTTATATGGGCTTAGGGTAAAATGCTATTCTCAAAAGTAATATTAAATTGGAAGACTAACTCTCTTTTCAAAAATATAGAATAAAAAAAATACATTTTCCAAGAACCCCTCATTTGCAAGAACACCTCCAAGACGGCGAAATAAAGCTTTGACGTAAATAATATGCAGAGGTAGTTTTACAAAACTGAAATGGCTATTGGTTGAATGCCGTCACATTGGGCCATCTTTAGATTAAGAACTTTAATGGCATGAAGACGGTTCTTGTAATGGCCAAAGTCACTTCCAGATTTCTCGAGTATATTGGGTTCCCCAAGCATTAGCATATTAATTTGAAAAGAGCTTTTCTAGAAATATAGTCATGCACCCATCGGCATTGCCTTAATTAACTGTATGAATTGACCTTGAAAAGGCGAAAACGCGAACGGTCTCCAAGGGATATTAAATTGCTCATGTAGAGTTTACGAATAAATTTTTCATCTACACGTAAACTTTTGTCGCCAGTGCGCCATAACCAAAATTTCATAGAGCTTAACAATATTGTAATGATGCTAATAGACCAATTGAGTAACTTTTCCTTTTCTTTCATGTTCTACCTACGCCAATCAGCTAACGGTAAGTATCATAAATCCAAATCTATCTCTATGTCGTCTCCTTGTAATATTGCTCGGATAACCGCATTAAAGGAATGGCATATTTTGAACACGTCGCTTGTATTTATTTGATTTACATGTAACTATCGATAGAAAATCTAAGGTTGAGGATCTTTGAAGTATCAAAAAAATGATTTTAAGAGATGGATTGAAACAACAAAAACGGAACACAAACCAAGGTTAGCTGGTCACCTCCTGCTTGATAGTGAGGCTGTATAAGATATGGAGTAAAGAAACTGATTTCAGTTTATCTTTCTTTCATATATGTTTACAAAGCCTTTCTGTCAAGACAACTAAAATTCACAGATATTCAAAAACTATGAATCGACGAAAAGGTTATTAAATATAGAGCTCGATAAAATCTTAACCACAAACTGAAAAAATATAAAGTGGAAGTTGACGGTTATCAAACTTTGTCTTTGATGAAAAGTCACTACAAAATCTCTATCACAAAAGATCAATCACTAAAAGTAAGCTGCTCAAGTCGTTAAGTAGCCCTTTATATTCATTATATATTTTTGGTAAGAAATGTACAAGAAGTGCCAACGTTTTGTCACGGTTCATGCGTTTCTTTTAATCATCTGCTAGTAACTTGTCGAGACGATCAGTTTACTTGTGCAGATCAACAACAGTGTATCCACGCGTCTGTACGCTGCAATGAGTACAATAACTGTAGAGATGGATCAGACGAAGAATGCAGTAAGTACTGTGGTTGATAGGTAATTTCTACGTCTGTACATCTTCTTATTCTTTATATGGGCTTAGCGTAAAAATGCTATTCTCAAAAAGTAATATTAAATTGGAAGGCTCACTCTCGTTTCAAAAATATAGAAAAAAAGCTATATTTTCCAAGAACCCCTCATTTGCAAGAACACCTCCAAGACGGCGAAATAAAGCTTTGACGTAAATAATATGCAGAGGTAGTTTTACAAAACTGAAATGGCTATTGGTTGAATGCCGTCACATTGGGCCATCTTTAGATTAAGAACTTTAATGGCATGAAGACGGTTCTTGTAATGGCCAAAGTCACTTTAAAATCGAACGAAATAAACTGCAACTTGTTGAATGAGATAGCGGCGATTTCATATACGAGATGAACTCCTTTTTTATCTTACCGTTGGAAAAAATCAAATGCATTAATTGGGAGACCAGAAATGATGATTTGTAATTTGCGACGTAAAATGCTTCACATGATAATTTTTTAAAGCAACCATTATTACACATGCATGCAGTGAATAAACACTTCGAGATTTGTCGAGTATATTGAGTTCCCCAAGCGTTAGCATATTAATTTGAAAAAAGCTTTTCTAGAAATATAGTCATGCACCCATCGGCATTGCCTTAATTGACTGTAAGAATTGACCGCGAAAAGGCGAAAACGCGAACGGTCGCAACAGAGGGGATATTAAATTGCTAATGTAGAGCTTATGAATATATTTTTCTTTCTCACGTAAACATTTGTCACCAGTGCGCCATACACAACATTTCATAGAGCTTAGCGGTACTGTAATAATACTAATAGACCAATTGAGTAACTTTTCCTTTTCTTTCATGTTTTACCTGCGCCTATCAGCTGGCCGTAAGTATCATAAATCTAAATCTATCTTTGTGTCGTCTCCTTGTAATATTGCTCGGATAACCGCATTAAAGCAATGGCATATTTTGAACACGTCGCTTGTATTAATTTGATTTACATGTAACTATCAATAGAAAATCTAAGGTTGAGGATCCATATCAAACTCATGGGGTACAAATAGTCTTAACATGAATGTGGTGACCGCGCCCACTTCAACACCCCACTCAAATCGAGTGTAATTTTCGAATGTTTTACCATCGTGCGAATTCTCGACTGAAAAAGCACTCAATGTACCTCTGAAATATTAAACTATAATATTGCGGCTTTCTATTTCGCTAATTTTCTAACTTGAAGGTAAAGTTTTTCCCTTTTTTTTTAACTTTTCTCCGAGCGGTTGTGTAAAATTAACAAGGCGTTTTTGATCAAAACACGACCGAGCGAAGGGTCTCGGGCGATATCTCTTTTACGCAGGCGCATGTTAAAAATGTACCGCCAGAATCAAAAAGAGGAACAAATTTCCTTTGTTTTGATGTGTAAAGTGTCGAACAAAAAGCAGATTTACCCTCGTCAAATGGCGTTTTAAAACAGCTGTATCTTCCTCCGTTTGATTTTTCCTCTTTTGTAAGCGCCGGTGAAAGCAGTAGGAGAGGGATCGGGAAACTCAGAAAGCGCACAAGTAAGATTTGCGAAGGTCGTGGAAGTATGAAGTCTAAATAAATACCTTTTTTAAGCTTGTTTTCTGGATTTTTCGTAAACTTCCCTGATTAATTTTTCGTTTCAGCTTACTAATCTATTCTATTTCAAAGCAATGTAAAGACGAGGACGGAGAACCATGTTCGGTCCTTTCAACAATCGTAAACAAAGTGTTTGAGCAATCAGGTATATGAGGTGTAATAATCAATAGCCGCATATCAGAAGTCTTCAGAAAGAAAGTATTCTGTCTTCACAAAGCTGTCAAGAAAGTTAGTAATCGTGGCGGAAGGCAATTAAATGCACTTCTTAGCAAGTTGGAAACGGGCCCTCGGTATCGATTTAATATCATATCGATCTCAATATCATACAGTTTGTATCTTTCTTCCGTGGATTCGCCTTTCTAACGAGGGTGTATGTTGAGTATTCATTGCAAAGTCGCTTTGTTTTGTTTATTTCCCTCTTTGGCCTGTCCGCCATTTTGAAAATTCGTAACGGAGAGCATGCGCATTACGTGAGGTTAGTGGTTGCGTACACCTGGAACCGAGAAAAACAAATGTTCGTTGTACTGAGGAAAGAGTTTGATATGTTGAAGTATTAAAAGATGATTTCAAGAAGTGGATTGAAACAACAAAAACGGAACAAAAACGGAACAAAAACCAAAGTCAGCTGGTCACCTCTTGCTTGATAGTTAGGCTGTATGAGATATAGAGGAAAGGAACTGATCAAACATGTTCACCGATTTCAGTTTATTTTTTTTTCATATATATTTAAAAAGCCTTTCTGTCAAGACAGCTAAAATTCACGGATATTCATGATATCAAAAATAGTATAATGCCGAGTCCTTGTCTTCCTTTTTTCAAAATCAGTCTAAAAGTCAAAGAACAAAAAAATGACACAGAGAGACCAAGGGTCAGCGGCAACTCTCTCCTTTCTGTAGACGACAGAGATTAAAATTTAGAAAGGGTATCTGTGTTAGCAAGAGCTTGCGAGTTGCTCGTTTGTCTGCTTATCGGTTCAAACATATTTAGCGCAGGAGAATTTTTAGGCAAAGGCATAACCTCGGAAATAACTGTCCTACAGTTTTTAACTTCAGAGCTAAGAAGTATGTCTAAATTGTTAGGATTATTTCAGGTTTTGTTTGTTCTTTTTCTTCTCTTAAATACACAGGCTCAATATTTTGTCTTTGAATTGAAGTTATTTGTATTATAATACAGGAAGTTGTACAAACTACGAGTTCACTTGTGCTAATGGAAAGTGTCTTGGTAAATGGAATCGTTGCGATGGCAGAGATAACTGTGGCGATGGTTCAGATGAACAGCACTGTCGTAAGTTTGTTATCACTGTCACCGTTGTCCAAATAGTGCAGTCGCCTTTCCTGGAGGCTGATGGCTAACTTGTCAAGTTGTGCTGTAGTAATCAGGTCGAGATACAAACAAATATTGAGAGCTGTCTCTCCGCCTTCTCTCTCTATCTCTATCTTTTCCTTTATTTAATAAATCGAATAATTAATAACAATTACCATAGCATAGACCGAATAGGCAGAATTAGGCTTGTTCTTATTGTTGTTACTACTGACAATGTAGTATGCTTTTCTTCAGTTTCCATTTCAGTTTCTTTTAAGTTACTTAGTTGTTTGTTTTTGCTATTGTTTCTGTTTTTTCCAATTGCAAATGCAATAAACAAATCCTGGTTACTACATAATTTGAGACTGTTTTCTTTTCTCTCAATGTACGAAACATTCTCATGGAAATAATAGCTCAACGTAAGTAATCTTTTGGATATTTTATTAATTTGTTAACTTTTAAGTGAAAGACAATATGTTCGCTTATTTAATCACATATTTATTCTATGTCATTTATATTTTTCTGTAATTATTTCAATGCATTGGTAATCACACTTTTATCACAGAAAAGCGTATCAGCCACCTGATTGAGGCATTCATGCTTGTGGGCGTTGAATTTTTTTAGAAAGTTTTTTTATATTTTTTTAACAAAACTAACTGTCGAAAGTCTCTAATAAACAAAAACAATTAACTAAAAAAACTCAATGTGTTTTATGTTTTCCCATTAAGTTTTGAAATGAGGATAGTTTGACGTCCTTAATTTCACATTTCCAGGGCGAGGACCCTTGTTTCTGTATATGATGGCTTTGTTTTATTTGCCCTGGCGAACGTGCTCACAGGTCACCAAGTATTTGCAACACGACTATCAATAGCTCTTCCTTTTCAGGAGGAGAATGAAAAATAAAACAGTGCGTACCTTTGCTGTCAGGGCGTTGATATAGATCTTTTGGGAATTTTTAAAAAGTACAGGGGAGGATTAAGTCGGCTGCATCATTCACTATGATAATAAAACCTGCATGTCCAAAAGAAAAGCATTTAAATATTTTGATTAAATTTCTGGCACTGTATGGGAAATATCTCATTACTCTTCTCACTTTGCTATGCTTTGTTAACGAGGGGATATGATAGCCGGTGATTTTCTTTTCTTTCCTTTCTCTCTGTTTTTCATGGACTGCACTTCGGAAACATCAGCAAGTAAGTGCTACTTCAATTTCTTAATGTAGATGTTACTCCTAACATGTCACATGACCAAAAAGCTGCTAACCACTCCCATTCTGTACCCTTTCTACCAGCCGAAAACTAATAACGACAAAAGAAATGATCAGGAGGCGTTGTACTTCATTCAGAAATCGAGATTTGCGTTTCGGCCTGGAGAATAACCCATGTTTCAAGGTCACACACTGAATCCTAAACCTTAATGAATAATTTTACTTTAGCCTCCCTTCAGGACTCACTTAATTTTGCTTTTGCATTGTTTTGAACAACAGATGATCGTTAAAATTAGAAAAATAACTTTATCTTGTGACATCATATTTAACTTTGAATGCACTGGTTAGCGTGGATTTGAGTCCATTCAATGTTAAGGAATTTTTTTCCCTCTTATTCTCTGCAAAGGAAATATCAAAACGTCACCATCTTAAACTTTACGAAACTTCTATTTGGTAAAGGTCTTGAAGAAAGACTTTTCCATACTTCTGTTCCACCGAAAGAAAATCAAAATCGTTTAAAAACAATATACCTTCCTTTTTTTTTTTCATTTACACCACATTGCATTAAAGACGTTTCAATACTAAATGGCTTCGCTTTTCTTTCAGTTATTGATTAATGGGCCGATCAATTCAAAGCTTTAACATTCCCCCGTAAGGGAACTGTCGTTCGTGCCTGGGGTTGGGGAATGCCGTGAGCCTCGCCTGGCTGGGGTGGGAATTTGAACCGGAAGTGTCGAATGAAAGTGCTTTAACTTATAATGTGGTGTTTTAAGATAAAGAGTTCACTTTTGGGTACGAATGGCTCCGGAGAAGGGTCTACAAGGTCTAGCTTATAAGGCTCGGCAAAAGTATAGAATGTCAGGATCACTCATTTTACCTTTAAAAAAAATTGACCATTAAGTCCAGTACTTGGGTAGGGTATTGAAACACAATTTTGGCCCCGGGGGCTGAAATTTGAACGGATCAATTTTCAAAAGTTTAAACGCCTGGGGGTTTCCCGTGGGGGATGTTGAAGCTTCAAATTAATCGATGCATAATTCATTTATTGGCTTACTTATTTTTCATCTAATCTCCCTAACTTAATTGTCATTCTGTGCTTTCTCTTCTCATGGGCGGCCTTTGTGAAATACATCAGTGTGTAAGTGATTAATTATGATTAGATTACTGAAGTTAATAATTTAGTTGTGACACCTGTTTCTGCTCCACTTTCCATAACATTCCTAAATACCGCAAACGTGCATGAGTAGCAAAACACAGGATGAGAGGATGAGGATGAGAATTTGATGTTCTAATACCAGTCGTTGTAATAGCAAAATAAATGATATATCTCGAAAACAGTTGATGAAGAATAACCGAGGCCAGCCTTCAGTCCCATATGATGATTGATGGGAAGTGTGTTAGTATTGCCTACTTTCACTATAAATGTTAGCTGAACTAAACAATTTTTATAATACTTGAATTCTGCTTATCCCTATCGTTTTCTTTGCTCTAAATATCGTCTTCGGTGGATCAAATACATGTAAATATATCAGGCGGTAAGTTAAAGCTTAGAACTAATTACTTTAAGGATAACGATACGTTGTCATCTCCGTTTGTTTGTTTTTGCTTGTTTGTTCGTTTGTTTGTTTGTTCAAGATTATTCTTATGATTAAAGCATGAATAAGCAGTTGCGTTGCGAGCACATCTGCGCCGCTGCCTTTCTTGCGTTTAGTGGACAACTAAGAACAACAGGTGCGGAAGATTTTCATAAGAGAGAGAGAGGGGGAGAGAGCGGGACGGGGGGGGGGGGGGGGTGGGGAAAGAGCGAGAGACTGAGACCATAATGTCAGCAGAAGAATGTCAGCAGAAGATAATGCATCAAATACAACTTTCAGGGAACTGGTTTTAAGTAAACAGAGTCGGAAAACTGAGAAAATTGAAATATCGATGTAGAAAGGGATGATCAAAATACAACATCGACAGTACACCAGAATATTTTTTTTTAAATTGGCATTTTCCTCTGCTCATGCTGACATTAAGGAAACTTCTAAGCAGAAAAAGAAACAAATTAGATAAAAATCAATAACTTGCAATAACTGCAAGCTTCCTCCTTATTAAGCAAAAATGCCATTGTTGACAAGTCCGCTTATAAGATCGAAAACCAATTTCTGGCAAACAACTTTGTCCCTCAATAAACAAGCGGAAAGACACGTATCAAACAGTTGCCCATAAATATTATCATATTGTTACCTATAATTGTTGGTTATTCATCCTCTAAGTCTCCAGCCCAATAAACCTTCAAAAGTGTGAAACGAGTTCTTATCCCATGTGTTTAACCTAGTTTCATTGATTAGTTTTTAACATTACTGCATTCTTTTCCTAAATTACTCTCCTCACTTAAACTAACTTTTATTGTTTCTTTTCTGCCCTGGTTACTGCTCATTACAGCATGTGAGTATGATTTTAATCGTCTATTCGAATTGTGAACTATTGAACTAAAACGATTGTTGATTTAGACACAATTTGCTGATTTATGATTTTACTGTCTTTTCTATTCTCTTTTATTATCTTGCCTGACCTTGTGACAATAAGGCGGTAAGTAACCATTATTTTTTATTAACCCTCTTTGGCATATTTGGTTTGACCGCTTACATAAGTCAAGTAAAATTTTTATTCTTTTTTTTTATTCATTCAATTTGATTTAATGGAATGCATATATCTTCGTTCATCTTCACCATTGAAACATAATAAAATATAGGCGATTTTTTGTTGAAATGTAAACGTAATGTACCTAAAGTGCGGATTAATTTTTTGGAGCGTGCGCATCCCGTTTTTGGTTGTGAGTTTTATTGGTGTTTTGGCAAACAGCATAACTTTGAAAGAGGAAAAAATTACGTAAAATGTATTTATCGACCGGATGGAAGGGCCGGACAGGTAAACTTTTGGCTCGAGGTCATACTAGTGCTTATTATCCGGTCCGGCCCGACAAAACTCAGTCAATGAACATTTTACCACTTAGTGTTCGAGATTTCGAAATTTTTGTCTCAACCTAGATAGGATGTACTTGCATATAAAAGAAGGGTGCGCGGGTCCATACGGGTCATATGATGATTAAAGTAACAATACATGTCTCTAGATGAGTTTCGGGTGCAATTAAGGTAAAGCGTCCGCTTTGAAGGGTCTCAATGGGTTTAACTGTCAGCCATCAAGCAGCTTAAAGTTTGATCATCACCCGTCGAAAAAAAAAGTTCATGACAAGAGATTATATTTCCGTGCTTCGTAATCATTTCCATCTTTAACTTGGTAGTTCAATATTTAAAAATATCTTTCTAATCGATAACTTGTTGCCGGCTATGTCACGCCACGCCTTGTCTTGCTTGAAGAACCGGCGTAATTTTTTTGCGTCTCATCGGCGAACGGAGACAAGCGTTAGGTGAGCGCGAGGGAGGAGCGCAAAAAAATAAAAACCTCCCACACTTCCACTGTTCGTATCAAATTGATTAGTGAATATCATGTGATAAACGAATATCGTTCAACAAAAGCATAGCGTATCATGTTTTATGGACGAAGCTATTCGAGAAGCCCTTTGTTTAATTCCGTACAAGCCAACTGTAAAGGATAAGCAAAGGTATTGCATCGCTGATGTATTTACAAGCACATAGAGAAGTAAATTGGGAATACGAACAGAATTGAACTTAAGAAATAAGCAACAAAAACTGTAAACAATGGGATGGGATAAATGTCATTTATGAGATTTATCCTCCGAAGGTAGCGGACGCACTAGGTTTACAAAACTTGTCCACATACGCATTTGAAACACCAAAATAACTGTAAAGATTTATTTACGTTCAAATATATCACCTTCTTATAGGTTTCGCTCGCATAGAAACATATGTTTACTTGTAACCGTCATTTCTTTGGAGAAAATGTTGCCTCGACATAAAACCATGTTTGTTGTAGTCTCCGCCAGTGTCTGGGGGAAAAATAGCTTGAAACATTGGTGTAGGTACAAGGTACAGCTGGTTTTGCCTTCCTTTTTTTGTACTCCTCCTTCCGTGCGTGACTCACTCTTCGTGTTCGCTTCCTTCTTGCCTCTGTTTGTCGGAAAAACGCAGAACATTGCGCCTGTTCTGCGGGTTACAGGTGTTTTTTCGTGTATTTTTTTTCACTCCTCCTCGAGCGTGACTCGCACTTCATGGTCGCTTCACGCTTGCCTCCGTTTGACCGATAAACGCTGAAAAATTGCGCCTGTTCTGCAGATCCAGGCCTCCTCAATGAAACAGCGGGTTCGTGGTTTCTTCTTTCTTGTTTTTCTTCATACCAAAACAAATGGTAAAAACATACTTTTTTTTATAATGACATCATTATAGGAGGTTTTTCTCGGAGTTAGTCGAGAGTAAAAGCTGTGGAAAATCTTGCCTGATAATAATCCGAATTGGAACGAACACAGCTTTACTGGCCTATTCTTTGGGGATGTAAGTTAGTGATTACTAAGCTAAAGTTATTAACAACACTTCACTGAACAATTGTTGTTTTCTTTCTTTCATGTCAACTGATGCTCAACAGGGTGTAAGTATCTATTTATTGTGATACGAATGTCTATCCATTCCCTGATCTTGTTGTTTAAGATCAATCCTATTTCTTTTAAAATAGGCCTTTGACTAGTAATTGCATAAAATCCAATTTGATTACTTATCATTTCTTTTAAAACTGATATGTAATTAAAATTAGATTAATCTGTGTTGTGTTTGTTACTTGTCACATAACTTTCGGGCAGCTGAGTAATTTTGTTGGAGCTAGCTTGGAAGTTACAAGAACAATAAGAAATAATAAGCTACATTATACATGAGGGTGTTCCATTTTGTTATTAAAAAAAAGGAAAAGGACCCTGAGACCGGATTCCTTTTTTTTTCAATGATTCTGACATTTTTTAAAATATTTTAATTCCAATCATAACCTCCCAAGCTATTCTTCATTCTCAAAATGTTTTTCGTGTTTTTTTTTTTCACTCCTCCTCTCGCGCGTGACTCGCCCTCGCGCTCGCTTCGTGCTTGCCTCCGTTTGACCGAGAAACGCTAAAAAGGCTCGCCTGTTCTGCAGATCTAAGCCTCCTCAATTAAACAACAGGTTCATGGTTTCCTCTTTCTTGTCTTTCTTCATATCAGAACGGATGGTACAAACAAACTTTTTTTTTATAACGACAACAACATTCAGATAAGGAGGTTTTTCTCGGAGTTAGTCGAGAGTAAAAGCTGTGGAAAACCTTGTCTGATAATAATCCAAATTGAAACGAACACAGCCTTATTGGCCTTTTCTCTGGGGATCTAAGTTTATAATTACTATGCTAAAATTATTAATAACACTTCACTGAACACAATTGTTGTTTTCTTTCTTACATGTCAACTGATGCTCAACAGGGTGTAAGTATCTATTTATTGTGCTACGTATGTTTATCCATTCCCTGATCTTGTTGTTTAAGATCAATCCTATTTCTTTTAAAATAGGGCTTTGACTAGTATTTGCATAAAATCCAATTTGATTACTTATCATTGTTTTTAAAACTGATATCTAATTAAAATTAGATTAATCTGTGTTGTGTTTGTTACTTGTCACATAACTTTCGGGCAGCTGAGTAATTTTGTTGGAGCTAGCTTGGAAGTAACAAGAACAATAAGAAATAATAAGCTACATTTTACATGAGGGTGTTCCATTTTGTTATTAAAAAAAGGAAAAGGGCCCTAAGACCGGATTCCTTTTTTTTTAATGATTCTGGCATTTTTAAAGTATTTTAATTCCAATCATATCTTCCCAAGCTATTCACTATTCTTAAAATGTTTTTGGTGGTTTTTCTATTTTGGTCTGCATAGGGGTACAGGTGTGTTTTCGTGGTTTT
Organism: Pocillopora damicornis; assembly: GCF_964200805.1. Classification (NCBI taxonomy): domain Eukaryota; kingdom Metazoa; phylum Cnidaria; class Anthozoa; order Scleractinia; family Pocilloporidae; genus Pocillopora; species Pocillopora damicornis. The sequence goes on along the minus strand of NC_142674.1, from coordinate 27,734,716 downwards.
TTTTTTAACTCCTCCTCTCGCGCGTGACTCGAACTCGCGCTCGCTTCGCGCTTGCCTCCGTTTGACCGAAAAACGCTGAAAAATTGCGCCTGTTCTGCAGATCCAGGCCTCCTCAATGAAACTAAGGATTCATGGTTTCCTCTTTCTTGTCTTTCTTCATATCAAAACAATGCTCAAAACAAACTTTTTTATAACGACATCAACATTTAGATAATGAGGTTTTTCTCGTAGTTAGTCGAGAGTAAAAGCTGTGAAAAATATTGCCTGAAAATAATCTGAATTGGAACGAACACAGCTTTACTGGCCTTTTTCCTGGGGATGTAAGCTAATGATTACTTAGCTAAAGTTATTAACAACACTTCACTGAACAACTGTTTGTTTTCTTTCTTACATGTCAACTGATGCTCAACAGTCAGTAAGTATCTATTTATTGTGCTACGTATGTTTATCCATTCCCTGATCTTGTTGTTTAAGATCAATCCTATTTCTTTTAAAATAGGCCTTTGACTAGTATTTGCATAAAATCCAATTTGATTACTTATCATTTTTTTAAAACTGATATGTAATTTAAATTAGATTAATCTGTGTTGTGTTTGTTACTTGTCACATAACTTACGGGCAGCTGAGTAATTTTGTTGGAGCTAGGTTGGAAGTTACAAGAACAATAAGAAATAATAAGCTACATTTTACATGAGGGTGTTCCATTTTGTTATTAAAAAAAGGAAAAGGGCCCTGAGACCGGATTCCTTTTTTTTTCAATGATTCTGGCATTTTTAAAGTATTTTAATTCCAATCATATCTTCCCAAGCTATTCACTATTCTTAAAATGTTTTTGGTGGTTTTTCTATCTTGGTGTGCATAGGGGTACAGGTGTGTTTTCGTGGTTTTTTTTTTCACTCCTCCTCTAGCGCGTGACTCGACCTCGCGCTTGCTTCGCGCTTGCCTCCGTTTGACCGAAAAACGCTGAAAATTGCGCCTGTTCTGCAGATCCAGGCCTCTTCAATGAAACTAAGGATTCGTGGTTTCCCCTTTCTTGTCTTTCTTCATATCAAAACAAATGCTCAAAACAAACTTTTTTTATAACGACATCAACATTTAGATAATGAGGTTTTTCTCGAAGTTAGTCGAGAGTATAAGCTGTGAAAAATATTGCCTGAAAATAATCTGAATTGGAACGAAAACAGCTCTACTGGCCTTTTTCCAGGGGATGTAAGTTAATGATTACTGAGCTAAAATTATTAACAACACTTCACTGAACAATTGTTGTTTTCTTTCTTTCATGTCAACTGATGCTCAACAGTCGGTAAGTATCTATTTATTAAGCTACGTATGTTTATCCATTCCCTGATCTTGTTGTTTAAGATCAATCTTATTTCTTTTAAAATAGGCCTTTGACTGGTATTTGCATAAACTCCAATTTGAATACTTATCATTTTTTTTAAACTGATATGTAATTAAAATTAGATTAATCTTACATTGTGTTCGTCACTTGTCACATAACTTTCGGGCAGCCGAGTAATTTTGTTGGAGCTAGGTTGGAAGTTACAAGAACAATAAGAAATAATAAGCTACATTTTACAGGAGGGTGTTCCATTTTGTTATTAAAAAAAGGAAAAGGGCCCTGAGACCGGATTCCTTTTTTTTTCAATGATTCTGGCATTTTTAAAGTATTTTAATTCCAATCATATCTTCCCAAGCTATTCACTATTCTCAAAATGTTTTTGGTGGTTTTTCTATCTTGGTGTGCATAGGGGTACAGGTGTGTTTTCGTGGTTTTTTTTTTTTTCACTCCTCCTCTAGCGCGTGACTCGCCCTCGCGCTCGCCTCGCCTTGCCCCGTTTGACCGAAAAACGCTGAAAAATTACGCCTGTTCTGCAGATCCACGCCTCCTCAATGAAACTAAGGGTTCATGGTTTCCCCTTTCTTGTCTTTCTTCATATCAAAACAAATGGTCAAAACAAACTTTTTTATAACGACATCAACATTTAGATAAAGAGGCTTTTCGGTAAGTAAGTCGAGAGTAAAAGCTGTGGAAAATATTGCCTGATAATAATCCGAATTGGAACGAAAACAGCTTTACTGGCCTTTTTTCTGGGGATGTAAGTTAATGATTACTAAGCAAAAGTTATTAACAACACTTTACCGAACAATTGTTGTTTTCTTTCTTTCATCTCATCTGATGCTCAACAGACGGTAGGTATCTACTTATTGTGGTACGTATGTTTATCCATTCCCTGATCTTGTTGTTTAAGATCAATCTTATTTCTTTTAAAATAGGCCTTTGACTGGTATTTGCATAAACTCCAATTTGAATACTTATCATTTTTTTAAACTGATATGTAATTAAAATTAGATTAATCTTACATTGTGTTCGTCACTTGTCACATAACTTTCGGGCAGCCGAGTAATTGTGTTGGAGCTAGCTTGGAAGTTACAAGAACAATAAGAAATAATAAGCTACATTTTACAGGAGGGTGTTCCATTTTGTTTTTAAAACAAGGAGAAGGGCCCTGAGACCGGATTCCTTTTTTTTTCAATGATTCTGACATTTTTAAAAATATTTTAATTCTTATCATAACCTCCCTAGCTATTCACTATTCTCAAAATGTTTTTGGTGGTTTTTCTATCTTGGTGTGCATAAGGGAACAGGGGTTTTTTTTTTCACTCCTCCTCTTGCGCGTGACTCGCTCTCGCGCTCGCTTCGCGCTTGCCTCCGTTTGACCAAAAAACGCTGAAAAATTACGCCTGTTCTGCAGATCCAGGCCTCCTCAATGAAAATAAGGGTTCATCCTTTCCTCTTTCTTGTCTTTTTTCTTATCACAAGAAATGGTCAAAACAAACTTTTTTTTATAACGATATCAATATTTAGATAAAGAGGTTTTTCTGCAAGTTAGTCGAGAGTAAAAGCTGTGGAAATTATTGCCTGATAATAATCCGAATTGGAACGAACACAGCTTTCCTGGCCTTTTTCCTTGGGATGTAAGTCAATGATTACTAAGCTAAAATTATTAGCCACTCTTCACTGAACAATTGTTGTTTTCTTTCTTTCATGTCAACTGATGCTCAACAGACGGTAAGTATCTACTTATTGTGCTATGCATGTTTATCCATTCCCTGATCTTGTTGTTTAAGATCAATCTTATTTCTTTTAAAATAGGCCTTTGACTAGTATTTGCATAAAATCCAATTTGGATACTTATTATTTTTTTTTATACTGATATGTAATTAAAATTAGATTAGCCTTACGTTGTGTTCATCAAGAACAATAAGAAATAATAAGCGGCATGTTAGATGATGGTGTTCCATTTTGCTATTAAAAAAAGGAAAAGGACCCTGAGACCGGATTCCTTTTTTTTTTTTTAATGATTCTGACATTTTTAAAAATATTTTAATTCTAATCATAACCTCCCTAGCTACTCACTATTCTCAAAATGGTTTTGGTGGTTTTTCTATCTTGGTGTGCATAGGGGTACAGGTGTGTTTTCGTAGTTGTGTTTTTCACTCTTCTTCTCGCACGTGACTCGCTCTCGCGCTCGCTTCGCACTTGCCTCCGTTTGACCGAAAAACGCTGAAAAATTACGCCTGTTCTGCAGATCCAAGCCTCCTCAATGAAACTAAGGGTTCATGCTTTCCTCTTTCTTGTCTTTCTTCATATCAAAACAAATGGTCAAAACAAACTTTTTTTAAAAACGACATCAACATTTAGATAATGAGGTTATTCCCGAAGTTTGCCGAGAGTAAATGCTGTGGAAAATATTGCCTGAAAATAATCCGAATTGGAACGAACACAGCTTTCCTGGCCTTTTTCCTGGGGATGTAACTTAATGATTACTAAGCTAAAATTATAAACAACACTTCACTGAACAATTGTTGTTTTCTTTCTTTCATGTCAACTGATGCTCAACAGTGCGTAAGTATCTACTTATTGTACCACGTATGTTTATCCATTCCCTGATCTTGTTGTTTAAGATCAATCCTATTTCTTTTAAAATAGGCCTTTGACTGGTATTTGTATAAAATCCAATTTGAGTACTCATCATTTTTTTTTAAATGATATGTTATTCAAATTAGATTAATCTTACGTTATGTTTGTCACTTCTCACATAACTTTTGGGCAGCCGAGTAATTTTGTTGGAGCTAGCTTGGAAGTTACAAGAACAATAAGAAATAATAAGCTACATTTTACATGAGGGTGTTCCATTTTGTTATTAAAAAAAGGAAAAGGGCCCTGAGACCGGATTCCTTTTTTTTTTCAATGATTCTGACATTTCTTAAGATATTTTAATTCTAATCATTGTCTTTCTTCATATCAAAACCGGTGGTAAAAGCAAACTTTTCTTTAAAATAGACATCAAGATTCAAATAAGGTGGCTTTTCTCGAATTTAGTCGAGAGTTAATCCTTTGGAAAATATTGCCAGATAATAATCCGAATTGGAACGAACACAGCTCTCCTGGCCTTTTTCTTGGGGATGTAAGGTAATGATTACTAAGCTAAAATTATTAACAACACTTCACTGAACAATTGTTGTTTTCTTTCTTTCATGTCAACTGATGCTCAACAGGGAGTAAGTATCTACTTATTGTGCTACGTATGTTTATCCATTCCCTGATCTTGTTGTTTAAGATCAATCCTATTTCTTTTAAAATAGACCTTTGACTAATATTTGCATAAAATCCAATTTGAATACTTATCATTTTTTTAAAAATGATATGTTATTTTCATGAGATTAATCTTACGTTGTGTTCGTCACTTGTCACATAACTTTCGGGCAGCTGAGTAATTTTATTGGAGCTAGCTTAGAAGTTACAAGAACAATATGAAATAATAAGCTACATTTTACATGAGGGTGTTCCATTTTGTTATTAAAAAAAGGAAAAGGGCCCTGAGACCGGATTCTTTTTTTTTAAAATGATTCTGACATCTTTTTAAGTAATTAAATTCTAATCATAACCTCCCTAGCTATTCTCTATTTTCAAAATGTTTTTGGTGGTTTTTCTATCTAGATGTGCATAGGAATACAGGTGTTTTGTGTTTTTTTTTTCACTCCTCCTCTCGCGCGTGACTCACACTCGCGCTCGCTTCGCGCTTGCCTCCGTTTGACCGAAAAACGCTGAAAAATTACGCCTGTTCTGCAGATCCAGGCCTCCTCAATGAAACTAATGGTTCATGCTTTCCTCTTTCTTGTCTTTCTTCATATCAATACAAATGGTCAAAACAAACTTTTTTTAATAACGACATCAACATTTAGATAAAGAGGTTATTCCCGAAGTTAGTCGAGAGTAAAAGCTGTGGAAAATATTGCCTGATAATAATCCGAATTGGAACGAACACAGCTTTACTGGCCTTTTTCCTGGGGATGTAAGTTTATGGTTACTAAGCTAAAATTATAAACAACACTTCACTGAACAATTGTTGTTTTCTTTCTTTCATGTCAACTGATGCTCAACAGCGCGTAAGTATCTACTTATTGCACTACGTATGTTTATCCATTCCCTGATCTTGTTGTTTAAGAACAATCCTATTTCTTTTAAAATAGGCCTTTGACTGGTATTTGCATAAAATCCAATTTGAATACTTATCATTTTTTTTTAAATGATATGTTATTCAAATTAAATTAATCTTACGAATTGTGAAACAGAGAATTAACTCTGAAGTGTAAATTAAAGTGCTATTTAACACATTCATAAATTAATCTTACGTTGTGTTGGTCACTTGTCACATAACTTTCGGGCAGCTGCGTAATTTTGTTGGAGCTAGCTTGGAAGTTACAAGAACAATAAGAAATAATAAGCTACATTTTACAGGAGGGTGTTCCATTTTGTTTTTAAAGCAAGGAGAAGGGCCCTGAGACCGGATTCCATTTTTTTCAATGATTCTAACATTTTTTTAAGTAATTTAATTCTAATCATAACCTCCCTAGCTATTCACCATTCTCAAAATGTTTTTGGTGGTTTTTCTATCTTGGTGTGCATAGGGGTACAGGTGTGTTTTCGTAGCTGTATGTTTCACTCCTCCTCTCGCGCGTGACTCGCTTTCGCGGCCGCTTCGCGCTTGCCTCCGTTTGACCGATAAACGCCAAAAAAGTGCGCCTGTTCTGCAGATCCAGGCCTCCTCAATGAAACTAAGGGTTCATGGTTTCCTCTTTCTTGTCTTTCTTCATATCAAAACGGATGGTAGAAACAAACTTTTCTTTTAAATAGATATTAAGATTCAAATAAGGAGGCTTTTCTCGAAGTTAGTCGAGAGTAAATGCTGTGGAAAATATTGCCTGATAATAATCCGAATTGGAACGGAACACAGATTTCCTGGCCTTTTTCCTGGGGATGTAGGGTAATGATTACTAAGCTAAAATTGTTAGCAGCACTTCACTGAAGAATTTTTTTTTCTTTCTTTCATGTCAACTGATGCTCAACAGGGTGTAAGTATCTACTTATTGTGCTACGTATGTTTATCCATTCCCTGATCTTTTAAGATCAATCCTATTTCTTTTAAAATAGGCCTTTGACTAATATTTGCATAAAATCCAATTTGAATACTTATCATTTTTTTAAAAATGATATGTTAATCCAATTTGATTAATCTTACGTTGTGTTCGTCACTTGTCACATAACTTTCGGGCAGCCGAGTAATTTTGTTGGAGCTAGCTTAGAAGTTACAAGAACAATAAGAAATAATAAGCTACATTTTACAAGAGGGTGTTCCATTTTGTTTTTAAAACAAGAAGGGCCCTGATTAATTTAAGTAATTTAATTTGAGTAATTTAATTCTTATCATAATCTCTCTAGCTATTCACTATTCTTAAAATGTTTTTGGTGGTTTTTCTATCTTGGTGTGCATAGGGGTACAAGTGTGTTTTCGTAGTTGTATTTTTCACTCCTCGTCTCGCGCGTGACTCGCTCTCCCGCCCGCTTCGCGCTTGCCTCCGTTTGACCGAAAAACGCTAAAAAAAGGGACCTGTTTTGCAGATCCAGGCCTCCTCAATGAAACTAAGGGTTCATGCTTTTCTCTCTCTTGTCTTTGTTCTTATCAAAAGAAATGGTCAAAACAAACTATAACGATATCAACATTTAGATAAAGAGGTTTTTCTGGAAGTTAGTCGAGAGTAAAAGCTGTGGAAAATATTGCCTGATAATAATCCAAATTGGAACGAACACAGCTTTCTTGGCCTTTTTCCTTGGGATGTAAGTCAATGATTACTAAGCTAAAATTATTAACAACACTTTACTGAACAATTGTTGTTTTCTTTCTTTCATGTCAATTGATGCTCAACAGCGAGTAAGTATCTACTTATTGTGCTACGTATGTTTATCCATTCCCTGATCTTGTTGTTTTTCAATCCCATTTCTTTTAAAATAGGCCTTTGACTAGTATTTGCATAAAATCCAATTTGATTACTTATCATTTTTTTTAAAACTGATATGTAATAAAAATTAGATTAATCTTACGTTGTCACTTGTCACATAACTTTCTGGCAGCTGAGTAATTTTGTTGGAGCTAGCTTGGAAGAAAGAACAATAAGAAACAATAAGCTACATTTTACATGAGGGTGTTCCATTTTGTTATTAAAAAAAAAAAAAAAGGGAAAAGGGCCCTGAGAGCGGATTCCTTTTTTTTTCAATGATTCTGACATTTTTTAAAGTATTGTAATTCTAATCATAACCTCAGAGTCCCTGGCTATTCACTATTCTCAAAATGTTTTCGTGGTTTTTCTATCTTGGTGTGCATAGGGGTACAGGTGTTATGTCGTGTTTTTTATATTTGCACTCCTCCTCTCGCGCGTGACTCACGCTCGCGCTCGCTTGGCGCTTGCCTCCGTTTGGCCGCAAAACGCTGAAAAATTGCGCCTGTTCTGCAGATCCAGGCTTTCTCAATGAAACTAAGGGTTCATGGTTTCCTCTTTCTTGTCTTTCTTCACATCACGACGGATGGTTAAAACTAGACCGTAACGCAGCTTTCCTGGTTCCCTCACGAAAAGTGATATATTCACTCATTTAGATTTGGAGATTATTTAGACAACTAACTGAGGATCATAATTGTGAAGAAAAAAAATTATCCATTCATCGATCCTGCTGTTCAGTTCAATTCAAGGTTTTAATGGGCAAAGTTTGAGGTCTTAGACCGCTCTTACAGAGATCGCTACTTAAATGTTTCCCCTCTCCCCCCTCCCCCCCCCCGCCTCCTAAGAAAGAAAACATACAAACAAACAAACAAACCTATAGGTCCTTTCTCACTTTAGAAATAAGAAAATAGCTAACGGTTTATTTCATAATTTTGATCTTTTAAGGAGCAGGTGTATTAGACCTTAGTACCAAATGAAGGAGATAATTAATTGAGTGTAAACACTATAAAATCAAAAAAAAAAAAAAAAAAACGAGCAAGACTCGCAATAAAGCAAGATAGCATTAATTTACTTTTGAATCTTTTCTTTCATTTCACCTGATGCTCAACAGTGTGTAAGTATCTATTTATTGTGTTACGTACGTTTATCCACTCGTTGATCTTGCTGTTCAGCTCCAATTCAATTTTATCTAAAATAGGCATTTGGTTAGTATGTTTTTAGAGTTTAACTTGGATATATACATTTTAATTACTTGATTTGAAGAACCTGACGCTACACAAACTTATCAGTGTGAAAGAACCCATTTATTGTTCTACTCAATTTTATTTCATACTTGGTCTTGCTGTAAGTTGCGCTCAATCCAACTAAATTTATTTTCCTTTGAGCCATGTTTTCAGAAATTTGAATGTATAGATATAAAATTGAATTTCATTGACTTTCTGTACCGTTTTTCACTTATGATGTTACATTTAGTTGAGCAAAAGAAAATTGCTGAACATATCAAGGAATTCTTTGCAATGAAGTCTTCAAATAAAGGTTTTAGTTAATCACTATGCAATGTTTCACTGATAAGTCATTAAGCTATGTTATGATTAATAATAGAGTAGTAATACCTACAAATGGCTCTTATCACTTAAATTTGTATCATTAATGAATCATTTTAAGGTTTTCCCAATCAATGAAACTATTGGCAGCTTTATTAAAACAACGAAGCGAACTTCTCAAATGCGTGAAATTAGGTAACCCTAAGAATAGGCCGTGTTGTTCTAAATGGTGCACAAGAAACTTTCATTCGTTAAAATTTAGATAAAGCGGTAGTTAGAAAAATGTATTAGCTCATAAGCTTTTGCATTCAATGCTAACAATATTTTCTTCTATCATTATTTCTCTCTATTTTCCAAAATGAAATTAATCTCCAGGCTGTAAGTACCCACCATTTTAATTATATACGCGTATCACAGACATTCTGACTAACGTACATGTCAAAAATGTTTTAAAGTAAGCTGTAACCTTGAAACACTAATTCTGCTTCTTTTATTTCCTTTTTCTCCCTCAATCTTACGGGATCGATCAAGGGGGTAAGTGGTTTAACGTTCATTATCAAAACGAGCTTTTATCGATAAAACTTTTTACTTAGGCGCTCCGTGATAGACATTAAGGGTTCAAGAACTACTTGAGTAACGTGTGAAATTACTGTGCTGTGTAGAAGGGATAACTCTTCCACATACCTTCCACACGTTTTTCACTTGCTTTATGCAATTTATACATGTGCAATAAATGATGGGAATAGGACTGAGTAGAGTTCAATTCGGTCTGTAACCATACAAGTGATTATAACAATTGGACGACCGCGCAGCGGGAGTTGCATTTGTTAATTACGAGTATGATTACAGATAGAATTGGACGACTTGAGGCCCTGTTATCAATTAACCAGAACTACGACAAAACTTGAGAAGGAAAATAGACATCAGTTGTACATTTTCATTAAAAAAAAAACAACTATTAACTCGGCGAAATGCGCGACAACATCGCTTACTGTCCACTTACACAGGCAAAACGTATCTACTGTCCTATTGCACTGTCCAATTACAGGCATGACACGTACACTGTCCTAATAGTGCACTAATCGGTCTGGTGATAACCAATTACGTTCGAGAATTTTGGTATAATTTTGATTAGTGTAAAATTGTGTGAAGATAGTGATCATAACTCCCCGTTACGAGCGCCTGAGTACACGCACAAATGCGTCTAGTGGGGTAACCTCCTTTTTAGAGGTTAAGAGAGTGAGACTGATAAGAATTGTGTCATCTGAATTGAAAAAATACGGGATGGAAATGGTATTAAAGTAAACTGTTTGGAAATGGGATCAGAATATCCCCCTCCCTAATACTAATCTAAGTTGTGTAAATTATCACTGGTTTTAATTTCTGGCATTCCGCAAAAAAATATACATATTTCAATATTTCACATAATGATTATTCTAGATACACTCTCGGCCATCTGGACATCAGGGAATAATACAATTTTTAATGCGAGCACTGTAATTCCTTAAAAATTCGTAGGCACTAAATAGGACGCTAAGGGTATTTAGATTATCCTTGAAGTGCACGAAATTGTTTTGCGTAAATATTTAGCTTATCATATGTATAAACCAATCCCGATTAGAAGAGAAATTTCGGAAAACTTAAAACTCGGTTTTTCGGGCCCTAAAGTGCTCTTATTTTGGCTTAAAAGTATCCCTTGGTAACGAATTAGCGGTGATGACGTAGAAAACTGTAAAAACTCTCCGTTGACACTTACACTCACACATCTCTTGTAATTTTGTATCGGTGAGCGTTGAAATACTCTTTAAGTAATGTTCGATAGCTGTCTACCTACCTTCAGGAAGCTCTACCGAGAGTTGTGATAAAGAAGAAATGGACGTTGCGACAACGGTTCAGGAGAACCGCGTGCATCAAACGCAGATTTCGATGAAGACTGACAAAGACGGTTTCTCGCCTGTGGTGTTCAAGTCAAGATTAGACCAAAAAAATCCCATTATTCAGTGTTTAGTTTGTTGCTTTTGTGTTTTGTTTCTTATGGCGAAGTCTATGGTAAGAATGGCTATCTTTGTTCGTTCCTGTTGCCTCAAATTTTATTTCTTCGAGTTAAGTGCGGCGAAGGTTCCCCTTGGTCGGTGCTATAGGGTTTCGTTCCCGTGGAGTAATTCCCTTAGCTAACCAAAAGCTAACTTTTGACGAAAGAATCAGCTGTATCGTGAAGCACGATGATTTTTTGCCGAGAAGTCGACGGCAGTCTCACAGCAAGTTACTCCTTTCCTCGTACATTGCAAAGGCAGAGGCGATCGTTGTCGAGCCGGTCAAATGGAAAACGAGTGCGTTTAGAGTCATCTGATTCAAATTCATCTCAAAAAGGGATTTCAATGGAGAAAACTTCTTTAGTTTAAGTGCAGCATTGCCATATGATCCATTTCGTTCGATGGAAAATAATTGACATTAGTGTAAATTGTAAATTTCGTATGCATGGACTTTCACACAGCATTGGGATTCGCTACCATTTAATTCAATAATATTTGTGTTTCTTTATTTATTTTGTTGCAGTGATATTATCTCAATGAAATTGCTACTGTTGAGAATTTTCTTTTTTGAGGGCGGGGGAAATTGATGGCTCGTGGAATAGAATTTTGGAAACCTAGGTTAGGAGAATACACGGCCCCTTCGAGCTTGTGTTTATGCCAGTATCTGCTAGAGCTTTCGCACCGTTCAGGCAACAGGATAACGGTTAGCTCAGGAAAGAGCTTGACCTTTATTACAAATAATATATTTATGTTATTGAGATACGATGGAAACTGCAATTGGTGGGGTTTTCATATGATAAGGAAAGCGCAAATGTAGTCATGTGGAAAGACAAGGAGTATGAGTACATCTCAAGCGCGTGAAATAAACAACATTAAGGAGCTCACCGTTCTCCGCTCGCGAAATGTCAGCCGAAAAGAATGTTTAATCGTGTACGGTGTGGGAACAGGCCCCTTAATCAGCGCTCTCTTTAGCTGAATTCATTGGTTATCTTCCTGTGATTTGACCAGTGATATGTGTCGTAACAACCGTCTTCGAAGCCGGTACGGAGGATAAGGCCGATCGGCGATCGAAGATCGAAACGCGTCCATTTTGGCCTTACAGCTACATCCTTTGGAAAGTATTGTATAGAAATACCCACTGTATGTGTATTGTTATTATAGCTAACATCATTTGGTGCTCCAGCCGCGCAGTACGTTCGCCCTTTCTTCTAGATTTCTCCTTCCTCCACCATAGTTGCCGACGTGTCTTTACAGTTTTCTACGTCACAGCTGTGATATGTAGCATAAACGTTTTGGCAGCGCGCTTAATGGAGACACTTTTTGACCGCCAAATGGTACCTCCAATGCGCAAAAAAACTGTTCAAGGAGAACTTACTAGGCGGTAATTATTTTAAACAGCTATCAACCAGAAAATAAAAAAAATCGTGTCATAGGCACTTTAAGGTCAATTTCATCAAAATGATTTGCCTAGTGGAGTCCTTCACTTAGTTTATCTCGTTGATTTTCCTCATGTAGTAATTTTAGTACCTCTTTCGCACTAATTAGCCTTCTTGGAAAATATTTCTTCCTACAGCTCGTCTGAATGCTTGCCGTGTTGATAAGTGTACTCAGCATGTCATAAAATATCGAAATTGTTTCAATTTGCACAATGATAAAACCAAAAGGTGCCCCTTGGCAGCTGAAAATTTTTTGGTGGGCTAAAATTAATCAAATGACCACAATTTTTTTTTATGTTGGCTTTTTGGTAACGGTTGAATTATGGATTCGTTTTCTTTAGCAACAGTAACAATTTGCGACCCTCACTGCATATCATATTTGTTAGTGTCTTTCTTGTTGTTATGGTTCCGAATCAGGCGAAATATTAAGCAAGCAATAAAATAAACAGTATTTTTAAGCAGAAAGTAACTTCGTCAAAATATTTCTTTTCATCTTTTTTCTCCTTTGAAATCTGCGTTGGACTACAGCACGTAAGTAGATAAAGTATTTCACTTTTTCCATTACTTTTGAGTCTCTCCGTCTGAGAATTCCAGCTCATTACTCGATTACAAGCGTTCTCCAGTAAGCAGCTCAATTTGACTCCACGCTTGGTGTGGGAGTAAGACGGGTTTGGAATATAGAATTGATTCAGTTGATCTTTTTCATAATAAATAATTTCTTCGTCTAGGTGAAGTCAATGTCCAATATCAGTTTCACTGACTCTAATGCATTTTAGCCTTTTCAGCAATAAAATTACGTTGAGCCCTTCGTGATGAATCCAATGAGTTGAATTAAATGCCAAGGCGTTGTTTTTCATTTTTGTGTATGCGAAGTTGGCAAAACTTGATATTCGTCATTTTTCTATTTTTTTTTCTCGAAGTGGGTGGCACAGTCTAAGCATCCAAGGCGATTTTATTCTCCCTTTTCCTCGTAATTTGAAAAAAATATTGGAAGGAATTATTTCTGCCTTAGTTTTTTTGCTGTTGTTGTTTTGTTTATTTATTCATTCTTTTTTGTTTTCTTTCTTGTACTTTCATGTAAATGATGGAATGATTAGGAGGGGGTAAGTGCCAATCTTTAGCAGTGTTAATATAATTTCGAAGTGAAGCTGATGTCCAGTCTTGAGATGCTTTGTGCAAACTAAGTTAATTGAACTCGACGGTTCGTCATGTTTCTCTTTTATTTCTCGAGGTGGGTGGTAGAGTCTTATGCGTCCAAGAAGATTTCATTCTCACTTTTTCTAGGATATTGAGTGAATTAGTAGGAATTTCGCTTCAGTTAGTTTTCTTTTTTTCTATTTATCTATTCTTTTTTTTTCTCATTCCTGTACAACCATGAATATGATGGACGTACCAGGAGGTAAGTTCCAACTTTCTTGTCTTTGCTTTTGACATAGTGTTTTTAAAAATTCCAAGTCGAGTTTAGGTCCAGTCCTTAGATACTTTGTAAATCTTATTGTTTCTTAAAGATTTGTATATCTCCTTTCTGTTTCGTGTGAACGAAGATACCATAACTCGACTGTTCGTCATGTTTCTCTTTTATTTCTCGAAGTGGGTGGTACAGTCTTATGTATCCACAGAAGATTTCATTCTCCCTTTTTCTCGGATTTTGAATAAATTAGTAGGAATTCCGTCTCAGTTAGTTTGTTGCTGATATACTGATATATTCTTTCTTTTCTATTCCTGTATAACCATGAATATGATGGACACATCAGGAAGTAAGTTCCAATGTTCTTTTCTTCGCTTTTGACATAGTGTCACTATAAATTCAAAGTCGAATTTACTGAGGTCCGGTCTTTAGCTAGTCAGTCTTAGGGTCAGTCTTTCTATTACAAAGTTTCATTTTCATCAACCACGGCTTGTGTTGACCCTACTACTCCCTAAGGATATGACCGAAAATTTCCCGCGCTTTCCGATTTTTTTGTGCTTCTCGTCGATCAGATTGTGTTCTTTCAATGTTACTGCTGCTATAGTGAAAGTATTTAGACCTCCAGGCTCAATAGGTCCGCGATCTGACCTGGTGCTAGTGCCACGAAGTCGGGTAGGTAAGGGTCGTTCTCCAGTTTCTGTAAAGCTGTTTATACAGCTGTTTCGATTGAAAAGTTTGTCAACAGTTCCATAGATCCGAAATGCATTATTGTGCTTAGTTTGGAGGCAGTTTCTTAATTGCGGCAACAGTCACCGCAGGATCAGTGCAGGATGGTCTCTTGCAAGATCTGTATTTTGAAAGGAAAATAGCAGAGTTCAGTGAACCCTAGGCAATAAATAATGGTAATGGGACTAAGTACAATGAAATTAGAAATACTACTTCCCATGTAGTACTAATACACCTCGCCTCAAAGAAACGAAATTCAATTCCCTGTTTTTGATTGATATCTGGGTTTTATTAATTAAATTTAGTCGTCGCTTCGCTTTGTTTGCTTTCCATCTTTCGTTTCTTTTTCCTTTTTATTTGTTTGAGGCTACCACTTCTCAATTATTATCGTGCACGTTGTGATACAAAACACATAAATAGTGAGATATATTTTCTTCGTGTTGCATTTGATAATTCTATGTTATAAACTAATTGTAGTTTTTGCTCTAGAGTGTTTACTTTCTAAATTGATTCTCTTTATTTTCTTTTTAATCTGATGCATTGGCCCTCACTTGTCAAATCAGGGTGTAAGTAACGTTTTCGTTGAGTAATAATTTTCTCTTGTCATTAGTAAAGATAATGGTTAATGTCTAAGTAAATCGGTGTTCATGGTTTCTATTACATTTAACTTGATGGAAACAAGTGGAATATCAAGATTGACACCGCTCAACAAGTGAAATGAGGCAGGGGATTTACGTGCCTGTTCGTAACTGATAATTGAGTTGTCTATTAGTTTACTTTCTAAATTGATTCTCTTCATTTTCTTTTTAATCTGATGCATTGGCCCTCACTTGTCAAATCAGGGTGTAAGTAATGTTTTCGTTGTGTAATAATTTTCTCTTGTCATTAGTAAAGATAATGGTAAATGTCTAAGTAAACTGGTATAAATGGTTTCTAATTGTGGTTTTTGCTTTAGAGTGTTTACTTTTTTAATTAGTTTTCTTCATTTTATTTTTAATCTGATGCATTGGGCATCACCTATCTCATCAGTTGGCGAATACCGTTTTCCTTGTATAACAATTTTCTTTTGTCATTAGTAAAGATAATGGTTAATGTCTAAGTATATCGGTGTTCATGGTTTTTGTTACATTTAGCTTGCTAAAAAATTTCCCGCGCTTTTCGCTTTTGTGCTTCTCGTCGATCAGATCGTGTTCTTTCAATTTTACTCAACTCCTATCTTGATGCATTGTTCCACTTTGTCACTGAGGTGCTCGGTTTTTCTTTTCTACGTAGCAACGTTCTTAAAATTTGGCAAACTGCTGATGTCATTTTGTAATGAAAAAGCCAGAACTTGATTTGGTTTATATGGATTTCCTTTTTACCCCTAATCCTCTGTGTATTTTCAAAGGAGTAGCATCTTAAGACGAAAAAAAAAAAGAGGTCGCGGTTTGTCATCGGAGTGAAAGCACCGTTTAGATTAACAACTCTTATTTCCTTTCTCACGATGTTGTCACTGCGACTATCTGTTAGCGAATTGATCTGCTTCAGTGAAAATATTTAGATCTCCAAGCTAAAGAGGTCCGCGATCTGACCTGGTGCTAGTGCCACGAAGTTGTGTACTAGGGTCGTTCTCCAGTTCCTGTAAAGCTATTTGTACAGCTGCCTCTATCGAAAAGTTTGTCAACAGTTCCATAGATCCCGAAACGTATAATTGTGCTTATTTTGGAGCCATTTTATAACTGCGGCAACAGTCACAGCAGAAACACTGTCGGACTATCTCTTGCAAGATCTGTATTTTGAAAGGAAAATGGCTGAGTTCAGTGAGCCCTGGGCAATTTAGTCTTTGTTTCGCTTTTTTACCTTCCACCTTCCATTTCTTTTTCCTTTTTATTTGATTGAGGGTACCACGTCTCAATTATTATAGAGCACTTTGCGACACAAAACACATAAATAGTGAGATATATCTTCTTCGTGTTGCATTTGATAATTATATGTTATAAACTAATTGTGGTTTTTGCTTTAGAGTGTTTACTCTCTTAATTGGTTTTCTTCACTTTCTTTTTAAACTGGTGCATTGGCCATCACTTGTCAAATCAGTTGGTGAGTACCGTTTTCGTTGTGTAATAATTTTCTCTTGTCATTAATAAAGATAATGGTTAATGTCTAAGTAAATCGGTGTTCATGGCTTCTATTACATTTAAATTGCGCGAGACAAGTGGAATATCTAGATTGACACTGCTCAACAAGTGAAATGAGGCACGAGATTGCCTGCCTGTTCGTAATTGATAATTGAGTTTCATTGACTACTTGTAGTTTGTGGTTGATACATACTTTAGTGCTTTTATTTTCTTTAATATTTTTTTCTTCATTTTCGTTTTAATCTGGTGCAATATCCCCCGTTTGACAAATCAGAAAGAAAGTAATCTTTTCTTTGCTTAATAGTTATTAATTGAAATAAGTGTTACTGACTAAACAACATTGCTACAAAGAAGTCGAGCCGAATAACTGTTGAAATTTGGGGTGCTTAAGACGCATAGTTTCTTCTCGTGATCAGTAAAAGAAAGCGCAGTTCGAACCGTTACTGAATTTTTTAATTTGAAACTTGAGTGTTAAATTCTGCTCGCGCAGAAAATTTCACAGTTTGATGATCGCTTAGTATGTAAAAACCAGTTACAATTCACCTTGTCTAGAATTTATATTTCGCTTAGCATATCTTTGCTTAGAGTACTTCAGGGTGAGTTAAACAACCTACCCACAGCAAGTTCAATCTTTTAGTTAGAAAAGTAGAAAATCACTCACGTAGAAAAGTTTCATTTTGTAGCGGTATTTGCCTTTTTCCTTTTGCGATCATTGGCCTTTCGGTACATTGAATATCTAAGCAACTCATAAACTAGGTCATACAATACAGTGAAAGATACCTGGGTTTTATTAATTAAATTTAGTCTTTGTTTCGCTTTTTTACTTTCCATCTTCCGTTTATTTTCCCCTTTTATTTGATTTAGGGTACCACGTCTCAATTATTATAGAGCACTTTGCGATACAAAACACATAAATAGTGAGATATATCTTCTTCGTGTTGCATTTGATAATTATATGTTATAAACTAATTGTGGTTTTTGCTTTAGAGTGTTTACTCTCTTAATTGGTTTTCTTCACTTTCTTTTTAACCTGGTGTATTGGCCATCACTTGTCAAATCAGTTGGTGAGTACCGTTTTCGTTGTGTAATAATTTTCTCTTGTCATTAATAAAGATAATGGTTAATGTCTAAGTAAATCGGTGTTCATGGCTTCTATTACATTTAAATTGCGCGAGACAAGTTTCATTGACTACTTGTAGTTTGTGGTTGATACATACTTTAGTGCTTTTATTTTCTTTAATATTTTTTTCTTCATTTTCGTTTTAATCTGGTGCAATATCCCCCATTTGACAAATCAGAAAGAAAGTAATCTTTTCTTTGCTTAATAGTTATTAATTGAAATAATTGTTACTGACTAAACAACATTGCTACAAACAAGTCGAGTCGAATAATTGTATTTCGAAAATAGTAAATATTTCAAGGTTTTTACCATTCATTACATTGAGAAAAAATTCAAGTTGTGTTTACTTTGTTGCTCTCAGAATAGCAGACACAGACAGTGTTAAACATTATGCAAAAAATTTTAAGTTTTGATTGCTATCATGCACTTTACTTCCTTTTCTTTCTTTCTGCATTTTCCTTTAAATCTTGCGTATTGACCCAACTTTGGGAAATTAGACAGTAAGTAACATTTTCATTCCTCTTAAATAGCTATTAGTTAAGATAATGTTTTCTGTAGGATTGGAATTACTTGAGGCAAGTTGAATATTTAGATTGATATTCAATGTAATTAACAAGTGAAATGTAGTGCCGAATTTGCTCTCTGCCTGTTCGTAGCTGCAGGGTGAATTAAACAACCTACGCACAGCATGTTCAATCTTTTTAGTTAGAAAAGTGGAAAATCACTCAGATAGGAAAGTTTCATTGTGTAGTGGTATTTGCCTTTTTCCCTTTGCGATCATTGGCCTTTCGGTACGTTGAATCTCTAAGCAACTTATAAACTAGGTCATAAAATACGGTGAAAGGAAACAAAATTCTATAATTGATAGAATTTTGTTTTCTTTCACCATATCAAGTATCTGAAAGTATCAATTTGTTGCCTTAACATTATTATTTTGTATGAAACCCTTAAATTAAGCTAACAATTTATTTCTGCTGTTGCTCTTTCCTCTGTAAAATCATGGTTTGTGGACAATTTAGTGGGTAAGAAATTACTTTAGTTCATACGTAGATCATACTATTAAGCAAAACGTCGAAAAAAGTGAAAATTAAACAACCCTTCTCGAAGCCCTTTTCTTTTATTCTGTTCAATTCAAAATGCTTTGACTTTCTTACCTTCGCGAGGTATATCAAACATTATTATAAGTTCTTTTTCCTTTAAAAGTTAGTTAGTATTTGTTGTTATCTTTTGCTTCCTTTTTTAGCAGCGAAAGCAGTATCACTTTATTATTTTATTATAGAACATCAATCGTTTTCGCATACCTCAAAGTGGTTCATTTGTTGGTGTCCGCATGCGATTATAAAACCAATTATTATATCTTGTGTCCAGCTTATAACCTCTCGTGTCTGCAAGATTACAATCTCTTGATGTCCGAAAGTATGCTCAAAGGCATAAATTAATTCGCATTAATTGATTTTAGCATATGGCCCGCCTGGCCCCCCTCGTGCAATTCCATAGAAAAGCTGACGTAGGAGGGGCCGGACGGGTTGATGTGAAATGCCTGGTAACTTAACAGGCTCGAGGCAATACTTTAAAATCAAAATTTTAGGAAGAGAGAAGCAGCCTGGCAACCTAAGTATTCCATTTTGTTTCTTTAGCTAATAGTTTTATTGTAGAATTTTTAAGCTTTTGAAACCATCTTGAAGGAAAGCAGAACAGCTTTACGGGCCCGTTAAGTTACCAGAACCCCGAGAAACGGGCTCCCGGTCCGGAAAAAGCCGCCCGGCCCGAGTGCACTTGGGCAAAAAATATTAGAATGAAAAACATTGTCCGCTTTTGTGGCTAAAAATGAGTGACAGCAGAGAGTACAAATTGAAACAAATGCTACGTTTTCCGATGAAATGTGAGTTTCCTGTTCTAACTCGAAAACAGAAAGGAAAAGTATTAATTGTAGAATAGTTTTTGTGGTTATTCCGCGCGCGCCGGTCTATCGCGTGGTATTTAAGAAAAAAAAATCAAAATTTCCAACACTAAAAAGTCATACAATAAAATGCGTAATGACTGAGTTAGGTCGGGCTGGATGGGAAATATTTGACTTTCGATCGTGGCTCTCGGACCTCTGTGCTATGCTCGGTCCGTACGTCATGACCTCGAGCCAAATACTTTCCCGTCCGGCCCTCCCACTCAGTCAATTAGTACACAGTATCTCACAACGGCTTTAAACTGATAGTAAATTTCAGTTGATTCATTTTCTCTTCTTCTCCATCGGGTTCACCAACGTCTCATTGACATAACAGATCGTAAGTAGCTTTTTCTTTACCTTTCCTCATTTTTACATTTCTAACAAACTAGGTACTATTCGACAGTCATCATGTGTTAGACTCCCTTCAGAGTAATCATCATTTTTGCGAAAGAGTAGATTTGTAAAAGGAAACGCTTTACCTACAATGAACCGGTATAGTTTTCGCCCCAATCATCATTTTTGATTGCGGCCAAGAGTTATATTTTGCAAAATGTCTTTTTTACAATTGCTGGGTGACAGCATGTTAAAGACTGTTATACGGTCAGACTTCCCCATTGAATGCCAACATGGTAACCATTTGAAATACCCAACCGGTGTGGCAAGTGTAATAAGACGCGTAGTCATACTACCGGCTATTCCATTAAAAAGACGCTTTTACTTCACGATACCAAACTGAAGGACAATGTAGGCAATAACAAATGTGCCTCACTAACTAGCATATCTCTTTTTCTTATTTCCTACCTTAACGGGCAAACAGATCGTAAGTATGTTTTCTTTTTATAGTTATTTGGCGGATTTCACATGTCTTTTCACTACTACAGTAACAGTCATGTAACATATTTATATCACTGTCGCTTACTTTTGTAATAATGAAAGCTACAATTTTCGTTTTATTAATATTATTATTATGATCATCAATAAACATGGCATTCTAATATTCGCCTTGCTTCCTAAGTTATGGTTGGAAACTTGTTGAAACCGTTTAGAATTAGGCTCTTGTGGAAATATTTATTCAGTGTGAACCATTAGTAGATAAGGATTCGATTTTGATTCAGTGGCTCAGTTTACGAAAAGATTTAATGTTATCTGTGGTAGACTGTGAAATTGAGGTGTTAGTTACTTGAAACTAATTATGAGAATTAAAGTCATAATCGTGAAAATGGTTTCATATCAGAATTATTTGTTGAGCAGAGGTCTTAGCCGACTGATTAATGAATATCAACTCTCTTAGCAGTTAATTACTTTCATTTTATTTATTTTTCTGTTCTTGATGTATTTTTTTTATTATTCCTTGGCCTTGGCAATTGTGAAAAACGATTAGACCGTAAGTACATGTTTCTCTGTCATTTAAAGCATATCTATTTGCATGGCACCTCCACAGTGCGTATACGTTAACATATTTAACTAAAGTACAGGTGATAAACGAAAGAAAAAGTGCATAGCATTTCTCAATAAACAAATGAATTTTTTGAGAAACAGATGCACGTTTTAATTTTATTTCTTTTATAACTTTTATTCACATGCCACTTCTGCAATCACTCAGCTGGTAAGTTGAATTTAGTTTATCTCGCGCAATTCTTATTCTTGATAATCATGCTCAAGACAATTATATTTTCCTTTAGTGCCTAAGATCCTATTTACAACCGGTCCGCGTATGAATTGTTTACTCTTTTCGGAGTGCATGTCGATTAAGTGTTGTAAAAACAGAGTTAGGTTATCATCACAGCGAAGCAGAACAACGAAAAATCATTGGAGCCTCAATAATCTCATGTTCAAAGCAAAAATTTGGCATCCAGAACTGGAGAACACACGAGAGCATGTGAAATCAAATTTGCTGAGAAGCTGTAGTGCAGGACGAGGCGTAGCAAAACTCCGATGTTATGAAGGAGTACTTCAGAAATCCCCATCGAAAATCGCTTTCTCTTACAATAATACAGTTTCAACCAATTAAATTTACGCTGACATCCATGTCATCATTGTGTTTTAAGTCTACTTTTATGCTCTATTTTGAATTTTAAGCTCAACTCGTGCTTTCGGTACAATTTTATTAGTAAAGACTTCCATAACTGGCCCCTCATCCTGTGATCTGCTGGTTACAGCTGACGAGGAACATTCAATTTAGCAATGCTAACTTTCTCTACTTCCTGATCGCGACTGAATCTCGTCCAAGACCGCAAACAAAATAGTTCACGGCGTCTACCATAGGATCAATATAAGGTCTGACAAACGCAGAACAGAAGTAAAACAAAGTTTAACACTAGTAATTCAAGGGCTGGTCATACCATGCATAAAATCAGTCAAACCCTTAACGTGAAACCGGCGTGAACGAGGTTAAACAGAAATTTAGAAATGCAACCCATCCTTGATAATTTTCTCTTAAGTTTCTGGAGAATCTTTTTCCAACATCTTTTCCTTCTCTGGGAAATGTAAATTTAGGCGTTAATACTCGCTTTCCATTTGTTGAGAAAGTACTGGAACCTAATTCCTTTCCTAAGGAAAAGGGGGGGGGATAGAATTTCACGATGAGTTGTTATTTCATAACTTAAGCTATGTTATTTAGATCATTAACTGCTCCTCCTTTCTTATCTCATCTTTCCTGTCAGCCAAAAGGGAAGGTAACTATCAATATCATCCGTTCCTATAAATAAATAACTCTCCTGTGGCTTAATATACATTATTGACTCTCTGCAGCGGCTGATTACTGATCAGCAAATTACAATCGTAAATAGCAAAGAATTATCTAAGTGTATATCAGTGACAGTTAGTGATAGCTGTTAATGTTATAATGTTGCTATCCAAACGACTTTACCGATGTGGACAGTATTAGTATAAAATCAATAGCTAAGTTCTGTAATAAATGATATTTGTATAATTATCATCAGATAACAGTCATATGTGGCTGATTGTTTGTTTGATTTAACAAGTTATCGATTTCAATGTAATATATTGACGTACCAAACAAACTGGTTTGTTCAAATAAACAAATGAATAGGTAAATGGATTAACATCTTTTCAAAATTGTTTTTCTCTTTCACGGCGTTCTTTCCGGATTCATAAGCGGGTGAGTGCGACGAGTTCAGTTTGTTTGTTAAGCTTATGATGTGTTAGTCAAGTATTCCAAGGCTATATTAAGCCACTTACTTACTCACCGAATGTGAATCTTTCTTTTCATGTTCACCTAACATCCTCATCCTAACTGATATAACAGATTGTAAGTAGCCATGCTTGAACCATCATTTATCACTAGGCAGGATAAAGGGTTGATAAAGATGGTTGAACAAACGAATGGATCCCAATAGAGGGATTCACACAAGATACTCTTCTCTGTTGATCAGAGGATGTGTGGGCAAAGATGTTGCATAGAAGTAAAACTTTTAATTGTTACAACAATTGAATTTCAACGTTTCAGGCTTCTGCCATATACTAATGGAACTTTTACAGTAAAGTTGAAAATTAAAAATTGAAAACGTTAAATCCCAGTTTGTTTCTTTTGACATTTTTGCACGGTCATCCATTTGAGCAATATAAAATAATGTCACTCTCCTTGGCTTATAACATGATAAATCCCTGACAGATGTTGAGAGAACACTAATGATGCTTATAAATAGGGAAATGTAAGTTGGGTGATTTATAAGCTTCAAGCCATCAATCTTTTTAACTTGGAGATGTTAGTTCGATTTCCCCTTGGAAATTAGAAACTGAGAATATCGACGATAATAATTAGGTATTTTGGTATCCTTTATGGCAAGCAGCAGATTAATGCAGCAAAGGAAGTAAAGAGCATAGGTAGAGTGATAATATGACATATGACTCTTTGCGCACAACTTATTGTTTTCAAAGGTTGTATGGCGTGGTCGTCTTGGAATGGCGTCTGCATTGGGTGCAACGAGTACCGGGAAAGAGTCGGTAAGTGACAAGAGGAAGTTTTGGTAAATTTGTGACTCACAGGTGCAATGGCGGGTTTTTGCCATTGCTTTACAACTTCAAAAAACTATACAGCATTTATAAACTTTTATTCAAATGGATAAACTCTTATGTATAGATTAAATGATAATTAGGCGGGAACCTTCAGCAGTTATTTTCAAGGGATGTTTTCTTTAAAAGAAATAAGATGACTTCATCTCCAACCGTTTATTACTTTTAAAAGATTATTTGGATAACCTTACTTCTAGAATTTAACTGCTCAAGAACTTGGGAATCACGGCCTTGTAAATGTAAGTGGTTTTTTTAGATGAGGAGAAAGTAAAGGATTCATTTTTTGGTAGAAAATGCTGCACAGATATCCTTCAACTGTCCTTTTATTGACCCTCAAACTCTTTGTTAAATATACTTTGGTTTTTCCAACAGAGTTGGTGATTTAGATTGGCCACCATAAAAAGTATGAAAGCTGACGTTTCGAGCGTTAGCTCTGACGAAGCACTAACGGTCAAAACGTTAGCTTAGAAAATCTTTACGGTGGCCATTTTACCTTTTCAACTTAGTTGATAAGACCCAAGAGCCATGATCCATGGAAACGTACTCCCCGTTTTCTCTGTAAAAAAAAACGTGATTGACGCTGGATTAAAAACATTTTGTTTTTTCTACAGGAGTTTCATTATAACCGATTAGACGCTATATTTATATTTTGTCACAAACAACAAAGGCAATTTTTCTTTAGTAGAAAAAGAAAGATCATTACAGTTTCACGTAGAACAGGTGTGATTTTCACAAGCGGGTGCTAAGTATTTTTCCTAAGTGAAAATCATGGCTACAAACTTTGCTTTTTACAGCAGGGGAGAGCCGGGGAGAGAAAGACAGTTGCAGCAAGATTCTGAACGAAGGTTAAAAAGAAGTAGAGGGGAAGGGGATGGGGATCAAGTTTTAAATAAATCACTATTTCCCTTATCAAAATTAAAAAGGTCCTCCTGAAATAAATTCTCGGCGAGCTACAGATGCACGTTTTAATGATATTTTTTATAACTTTTATTTACATGCCACTTCTGCAATCACTTAGCGGGTAAGTTGAATTTAGTTTATCTCGCGCAATTCTTGCTCAAGATAATTAAATTTTCCTTTAGTACTTAACATCCCACTTACAACCGGACCACGTATGAATTGTTTACTCTTTTTGGAGTGCATGTCCATTAAGTCTTGTAAAAACAAAGCTAGGTTATCATCACGGCGAATTCATATACACGAGAAGGAGTTCTGGTTCATAATTGAAACAGATGTCCGTTTTTTTTTTTTCATTACTGAAAAGTAATTTTCATAATTTTTTTCATTACTGCAAAAATGAAAAACAAGACGGTTCTCATTTTCCGAATCAGATCTACGGACTTTTAAAACACATAAAAAAGAATGATGATTTAGAATCCAAAAGTTATTTTTAATGAAGCAATGATGACATTTAAATAACGAGTTTAAGGTAACCGGTAGGACATTATAACAGAACTCAGAGAAAACGTACGCTCTGATTGGCCAAAAATCTATCGACTATTGTCCCTGTAAACCCATAGATAACCGAAAGATTTTCCTTCCCTGAGAAATGAAGCCATACTAGACGATATCCCAGATTTTAATTTATCGAAAGCCTTTGCTTGAAAATGGAATAGAGGAGGACGCTTTTAACGCCGCAAAAAAAAAAAAAAAAACGAGCAAAATGTTGTTTTTTTTAACATTTACCAAGTTTCCTATTTGTAAAATGTAGTTTAACTAACTATTCGCGCCGCTTTAAGCTTTAAATTTCGCTTTCAATTCGCTACATCCCAGCAGGAAGTTGCTCACACTTTTACTGTATCAGCCTATGGAAAACCATTTAAAATGTTTTCCGGGGTTTCTACTTGAGATTCATAACTTCTTGCAGCGCAGAGCTGTAACGCCTACTTTGTTTTCTCATTTTAACGTTGGGTCTCGTATTTATGCTGAAATTTTTATTTTAATTAATGAGAAGCGCCCAAATCATGTCACTCGAGGTTTTCCAAGCCCGAGAATAAAGGTGAGAACAGACTGGCACGGACTTCCCATGTGGCTTTTGTCGTCGCGTCGCATCATAACCTTCAAATTATATTTTTCCTCTCACAAGCGTGATTTTCCCTTTTTGAAAGAGATGATCGGAGGTTTTGTAAAGATTGCTTTCAGCAAGGGCTGACTCCAATGTTCCATCGATATTTGTTTTAAATTTTTAACTGCCGAGTGGTACGTTGTGACCTTTTGGCTTTTGTGTATGCGTAAGAGCTGATTGCCTAGAGGCAAAGTTGACCCCTGACAGAGACCTTTCTATGATGTTTTCTAGGTGTCATCCTGCTTTGAGGCGTTGTTTGAATTTTAAAAGGCCCTCCTCCAATATTTCTTTCGGAGGGTTTGTTCTAAGCAATATGATTGCTTCGCCTATAATGAAACTATGTTTAACGCCTGGTGGGTGGCAGGAGGCGATGTCCAAGTTGGATTTTTTGCGAATCTCTCTGCTCTAAACACTGTGGTATCGAGGTGATTTGGTTCCCTGATATTTCGGCCGTGAATTTGATAGTAGTATGGAAATAGTTACCTCGTTTAATAAACCATCTACTTCTTCTCTGTCTAAATCCCAAAGGGAGTCATCAATGTAACATTTCCATTCTCTTGGCCTGGTTTCGCTTTATTGAATTAATTTCGTTTCAATTTCTGCCATGGAAATATTGGCTAATGACACCGCCCATTTTCGTTTGGGAGAAGTTCTCCCCATTGAATTGAAAAAAATTTTCTTGAAAGATTAAGCCAAGCATTTCCCTGAGGTAGTGCGTTGGGATCGGTGCGTTATGGTTGTTGAACTTTTCTTATGCTTCTTTCCTTCTTCTTGAGTTATATTTGTGTACAAGCTAGAAACGTTCGTTGATACTAGAATAGTATCTTTGCCTACCTTTGTTTTCTTTTAAATTGATAAAAAACAGTGGCATCCTTCATATAGGATTGTTGCCATTGCGCCATAGGCTGGGGCAGTGTCTTCATAAAAGATGATATTCTCTCGGTAGGGCCGTTGCAACCTGAGATTATAGATCTACCGACCGGTATATGTACGTGTATTTTCGTGAGCTTATAGAATATTGGTATTCTAAGCGGATTGGGAGTTTTTGAAAGCCATCTCTTAGTCATGTCATCAATGTTTGCCCTGACGCATTTGGTCAATGATCTCGTTAAACCTTTTCTGCATGTTTGTTACTGTCGGTGCTTTGAGAGGTTGTGGTTATTCATGATGACTGTTGTAACTTTGTCTGCTTTTTTGAGGTTTAAAACAGAATTCTTTTTCAACTCTTTTAAAGCCATAACCTCATTGCGTGAAGAATTATTTTTTTGGCTTAGTTACAGTAATCACTGCAAGTTGTGTTTCGACATTTTCCTAATCGCTCTCAAGGGCAATAGAAGGCTGAACTGGTGGTATCCAGTTAGGATGAACCTGAAACGGATATGGTTCTTTGTTTTGTCCGTGAAAGATGTCTTTGAGGCGCATTCGTCTTGCAAATTGTTCAAAATATTGCAAGAGTTGTTGCCTAATTTTACATTCGTTTGTCACGGATGTTGAAATGAATTTGAGAGCTTTGATAGCATGCTGACTTGTCTGTCAAAAATTTCATAGTTTGAGAGATATTTTAGGATTGTTTCATTTGTCTCCCTTTCATTTTGAAGTGTGTCTACGCTATTGGCGTCTTATGCTTTTTGTTCTGTTTCCGCTGTTGCTAAAGCCAGCTTTTTTAGAGTCAGAGAACATTTCATGTCACCGTTTCATTACTTGCGCATAATTACATCACATTCTAAAGTTCCTCGTTGCTCGTGGGTGTGAATAAATGAGTTCATTATGGCTGGGCGTGTGTTTATTCTTCCTCAAAAAGTATACTGCTTAACATGGTATCAGGACTGGTTTTAACAGCGAGCCAACCTCTCGTAGACACAATCCACCATTGAATAGGTTCTTCGGCTACATCTCAAACTTTCATCAACATTTCACAACTGCAGCATGCCGAAGCACAAAAAGTTTATCCTCGATGTACAAGCCGTGCGACCAACCGTGACCATAACCGTTACTGGCAGACCAGATTTCATGATTAATGTTTACTCGAAGGCTACAGAAACCCCACTAAAAGCAGACTCACCGAGACTGGGGACCACTATATCGTCTCTAGGAGACCCTTCGGGTTAGAAATTCCTGCGACTGAATGGGACACGAAATAGCTTCCAAGATACCGAACGATGATGCTGGAAAACATTGGATTTGCCTTAAAAAAATCAAAGAACATTACACTGGTGCATGTAGTTTCATGCAAGACCGCTACCACTCCTGAGCAAAAATGTCACATGCAGACCAAACCTCCATTTCAACGTAAGAAACGCTGTACATATTGCCGTGGGGCGATGGTCGTTTGGCGTGAAGGCAGAAGAATTTATTAGGGGTAAGTTTCTCTTCGGTCTCAACGAATCCTTCAATCGCTTCCAAGAAGACATATTTCACAGAGATGGCCAACGGAAACTGGAGGATCCCCCTTTCATCCCGGCTTTCGTGGTGAATCAAGTTATATCGTTTGAGACGGCATAACATACAAAGAAGCTTTTGGCTAATTCCACCACATCTCCCACTTCCACGACGGCGCACAAATTGGTCAAAAAACCTCCGGGCAGATCAAGACCTGGATCCTACCCTAACAGATCTTGCTTTTTCTTTGGCACCAAGTGGCACCACTACCGTGACATATGCCCAGCTTCAGGCCAGACTTGTAGCTGTTGTCACAAAACTGATCACTTTGTAGGCGTCCGTCAACAGGTTTCCAAGGACAACCGAGTCTCCAAACCTACCTCCCATAAACCTACTCCACCGGATCCCAGACGGGGACACATGAGATTGGTGGAACAAGAAGAGCACTCCTACACCTTTCCCAAGGAAGGCATACAATATGAGAACTTCTTCACTCTCTCAAGCGGGCAACCCCCTGACACTGGCGTCACTACAACGGCGTCACCCTCTAACAAAGGCCATTTCGTCTTGTTTCTTTTGGACAAACCAGACTCAAACTGCAGAGTGCAAATTTCTTTTCAAATAGATTCGGTAGATACGTCAATGCGAATCTGGCCTACACTAGGGACTTGAACTCTGGAATTCATTTCCAAGAACTGGACCTCACTCTTTCAAGGTCTAGGCTTCTGCGGCCCACCCGTCGGTCTTGACCTGAATCCAGATGTCAAACCCATCCATGCCCCCAATAACTGCGAACCCATTTCAAAGCTGGATGCGATCAAAGCGACTCTGGATGCGTATGAAACCACTGGCAAGCTGGTAAGAGTATCTCAACCGAAAGCGAGAACCAACCCCCACCAAACCGGGAAGATACGAGCTGCTTTAGACCCTTCTCAGACCCTCAATAAAGCCATTCGATGTCCAAAGTATATCATCTCCACCTTGGAAAAAAAAACATTCACAAGCTGCATGGAAGGAATAGCTCTCAAATAGGCAAAACAAACCCTTGTCCTTAAGATCATCTCTGATGACCACAATGTTCACACCATGGGGTCGCCACAGATGGACCAGGCAACCATTTGGCATAACCTCTGCATCCAAAGAATGGCAGCTCCAAATTCATATGGTGCTTGATGGCCTCCTTGGCTTTTGTATTACCGAAGGCATCTTAATCCCTGGCTCCGGCGCCAGTGACGTCCAATCGACCACGACCGCATCCTTATCGGCGTGCTTGGGGGATTTGAACAACGTCATGTCAAGCTGAATTTCAACAAGATGAAATTCCTTATTCGCAAAGCCACCTTCATGAGCCATGTTACCACTATGGATGGCCCCCAGCTCAACCCTGTCACAGTTAAAGCTATAATCGCCATGCCCACTCCAACCGAAAGCCAAGAAGTGTGCCAATTCTTAGGGGGCTATTAATTACATGGGAAAATTCTGCTCCCAACTTAGCAGCGTCACTTAGCTTCTATGCAACCTCAGCTAAAAGAACATGTCGTCCTTATGGTCAAAAAGGCACCAGTAAGCCTTTGATTCAGCAAAAGTCCTAGCCACCTCTGCAGCATGCCTGGCATACTTTGAGGTAACTGCGCCATTGATCCTTCGAGTGAACGGCTCAGACTATGGGCAAGGAGCTGCCCTCTTACAACCCATCAAACCAGACAGTAGCAGTGCCCTTGACGAGTGTTCTGTACGACCTATTGCGTACAGCAAAAGGCCTAACCACTGCCGAGAAGTGCTATGCGCAAATCGAAAAGGAGTGTCTGGCTATTGTTGAAGCCCTCAACACATTTGAGTTATGGCTTTTGGGAAAATCCAACACAGAGTCTACACAGACCACCAACCCTTTCAGTCGATCCTCAAGAGGGACCTCGCCTTAGCACCTAAATGTCTGGAGAGGATTTTGCTTCTCCTACGGCGTTACAAGTTTACTGTTTTGTACAGAAAAGGTTCTCTCTTGCATTTAGCTGACATCGTATCCAGAGCCCCACGTCAAGACGAAGCCGTCAATCCATCCATGTCGGACACCTCCAGCCTTTACCGATACCACTCGCGAGCAACTACGCAATTCCACATCATTGTGGCCACCTCAACGGTTCGCGAAGAACTCAGCATTGTAAATAGTATTCTTCTCAAGTCTACTCGCGCCATCGTCCCTACCTCTCTCAGACCAAGTATACCGAGCAAAATTCACTACTGCCATAGGGGAGCAGAATATTGCCTTCGTTTCACATAGAAGCATGTTTTTAGTCATACCCTACCTGCTCCCAGTGTGGAAAGCAAGCCTCCATTGACCATACTATCCCCTCCTGTCCCTACACGACCCTGGAAGTTCATCTCTCAAGATATATTTGAGTTCCAAAAAAAGCAGAGCCTAGTCACCGAAGACCATTACAGTGATTTCTAAGAGATGGACCAGCTGATAAACACTCAATCCACCACCATCGTCGTGCTCACCAAAGCCCACTTTGCCCGCCACGGCATCCCAGTAAGTTGTTTAACAGACAATGACCCGAAAGCCGAAGAAGTTTAACGACAACGAACTTTACTAGACAGTGGGCTAACAGAATACAACCTCACAAGAGCACTCCATATCCTCAGTACCTTCCTTTTGGAACATTTTTCTTCTTTTTCTGGTTATTATCTTGTTATTATTGAACAATTGGTCCCATTAATTTTGTCTTGGACTTCGAAGACACTATTTGTTTGTATTTGCATATCTATATATAATTTTTTTTTGACGAGGTGGGATGTCCTGTCACCGTTGCGTCACTCGCGCATGATTGCATCACATTCTAAAGTTCCCGTATGAACGCGTGCTCGGGGGTGTGAAAAAACTAGTTCATAATGTCTGCCCACGTGTTTATTCATCGTCAATCTAGATAGTATACTGCTTAACAAGCACACCTATATTTTCCACCTATTTTATTTGCAAGTATATAAATAGACTCTTAAGTCAGAAATCTCATTCCTTAATTTGGCTATTTTGGCCGAGTGCTTTCCTTTGAGTGGTTGCCTATTTACATGTTTTTTCTCGGGAGATATCGTTATCGTCCTCTTCACCAAGACTTTGAGTAAGGTATTCCGCTAGAGAACTGTCAAAGGCGGACATTGGTGCAACTGTTTATAGTGGGTACAACAATATCGACGGTTTCGACTCTTCACGTGTCTCTTCAGCTGTTGTTTGAAGATGGTGCTGCAATAGCACGGTCTTTCAGGGAAAGGTAGAGTGCTGTTATCCGGTCCGTTCCCGAGTGGAAATTTCTTCTGTGCCCTTTTTATACGTTGATCGTCAATGGAGTTTCCATTATTCCCATTGGTCCTTAATGTTGGTCAGGGAACCAATAAGGAGCAGGCAGGTTTCGATCTTACCCGATCTGAAGGTGAGAGTGAGTTTTAGGAAGGCCTTTTCTGCTGCATAATTCGCTTGAAAAGCTACCAAGACTCATAATTGAATTTTGTTACGGTTTCCCGTAGTGTTTGTTTCCTTTCCCCCTAAAAAGGAGGGGCTTAAAATGTTGTTTTTAGGCTATAGTTTGTGTATTGTGTATTTGTACATTAACTGATAATGCACTCCTGAGGGTTTGCACATAAAGGACGGGGTCTGTCTGGAAGCTATCAACATGGAATGAAGGTAAAGACAGACCGGCACGGATTCCCATCGCATTATCGCCTTTAAATTATATTTTTGCTCTCACAAGCGCGTCTCAATAAGTTTATTGCAAACCCTACGGCATCGCGCCAAATACCAACTTAATGAGTTTACTGTAACCAGATGTTGACATAAACATTCAAAGTAATTATAGAGAAAGGTAGAAATACAGACTGCACCACTTTCCTACGTACTTTATTTCGTTAAATGATCCAAATATGTCGTTTATCAAATGTTTTTGTTTACTGCATTGTCAGTGGATGGTGGCTGGAGTGAGTGGAACTCCTGGAGTATCTGTACCAAAACAGTTGGTGGTATACAAACAAGAAAGAGAGAATGCACCAACCCAGAACCAGGACGTTGTGGGAAACACTGTGATGGGACCGGAGCACTGTTGAGAGTATGTAGCAACATGTCCAGTTGCCAAGAAGGTAACATACAAATTGTAGCCTTTCTGATTTCAGTTGATGAAAACTTCTTTGTTGAAACAAAACTGAACACATTCAGGAATTAAAGTTTGAATAGCAACAAATGAATGGAACCGCTGAGTTTGAACTTTAATCACATAATCATCCAGGCGAAGTATGTGAAATGCACAATTTATCAAAAGTCAGGAGTTCATTATAAGTCAGTAATCCTTCATAAATGGACAAACTCTGTACATGTACGGAATTCACCATGCTTTCTTGAAAGAAATAAAACGAATCTCCACTATCATTAGCACTAAAATATAGGTACTAAAAGATTGCCCCAAGCTTTCCCTGATATTTGTGGTTGCTCTGTAAGAAGTCTGCTCTATCTGCGCAATGGCGATTACGAATTTCGTTGGACTGCCCGTAAGCAATACCTTTTTAGCTAATCCGGTATTGCTAACTATCATCTAATGATAAGAAACATGTTTAAAAATGCAAGGGCCTCAGTTACTATATAATGTTTTGGCATTGACCTGCTGGCAAAGAAAATCATGTTAGCTAAACAGGAAATTCTTCCACCATAAACTGAAAAGAAATCTTTCAACGACGCAAGGACTACTGTTACTAGGTAATTATATGGGGACATCATCAACACAATAATTTACCTATGCTGGAGTAGTTCATGTTGTTTATCGTTATCCTTATTTATCAATTTTTTTTCGGATATTTGAAGAATTTCCCCTGCGTTTTGAAACAGAGAAGAACCCATCTGTCGGTACAATGGAGATATTCTCAAATAGCAGCTGGCAAAAGCTTTGTACCAGTCAATGGGATGAAGCAGATGAAAATTCAACCTGCATGGCCATGGGCTACTATAACAACGGTGCTAATGACACATGGTACGCAGAACGTGGCAATGCTACAGAGATGTTCACCCACTACAACTGCACCATTCCCACCAGATGTCAAAACGACTCGGAAAAGAAACAACAATTTTGCAAAGGTAATAATGAATCGCACTCATGTAATATCCACATGATCTCCAGAGATGGTAACTTGATAGATTTACTTACACTTCAGATATGAAAACTTTTCCGAGATCAATGATTGTTCATCTTCGGGTGTCTTTTACGTTATAAAAAGGTGTCTATTGCTAAAAATCTTGCGGGTTTCTACTGTTTACACCCTAAGACGATTATAGTTGAATTACTGCCGAAAGAAGAACCTAGCTGCGCAGTTATGCATTTGGGTTTCATGAACTTCATAACCTCCAAACCCTTCACCAAGTCTCCTTAAAACTTTTGCATCCTTCTAGTTTCCTTTTTCTCTCTCTTTCGTGTAACTAGGGAATTTCACGATTTTTCACTCTACTTATACTCAACTAAACGCCTTTTTCTTGATTATTCCGTGGGAAATGCTTTGAAATTACTTTCTTGTTTAAAATGTAAATCACCCTTTTGTGTTCTCCGAAAGCAAAACGTTTTCAGGAAAAGAAAATACGTCTTGAATGTTCCAAAATTATTGAAAAAACATCTACTTTTACAATTTAAAACGCAGTCACAAATCAATGCAAAAGAGGTTTGTCGTAAAACATTGCAGCAAGGAAACCACTTCGTGACAACGAACGATGCGGCCAACGTTCGAATACTGAATAATTTGCAGCCAGAATTTCCCTTAAAACAAAACACTTAGACTGGCATGAACTATTTATCATTTCGTGATTTATAGGCATTCTTGATTCTTGATAATTAGTGTTTTCTATCTTAACGGATTGAACTTTTTGTGATTTCATAAGTTCCTGTGCGCTTGAATGGCGCAAATGTGGAGTATGGAGGAAGAGTGGAAGTGTTTTACAAGGGGAAATGGGCAAAGATATGTAGGAATAAATGGGACTTTGACGACGTCAAAGTTATTTGTCGCCAACTTGGCTTTGAAGAGGCTTTGGCGGAATTCATTGGGTCAGACATAAAGGCTGAGGGAATACCTTTTGCAATGTCCGATGTCTCTTGCACCGGAGAAGAGTTTGAACTTGCATCATGTGATCGCATTGATGGAAAGTTAAATATTCCACCTAAATGTCAATCGGATGACAAGGGTTCTCAAGCGTTGTGTCAACCAAGTAAGCAACTAAATTTTTAGGTCTGATTAGTGATTCTGGTTTTCGTGAGCTGTCTTTCTTCTTCTCATTGACATTCGAAATCAGAGTAAATTGAGATACACAGATGTAACGAATTTACTTGACCTCCGATATTTCTGTCAACAAAATCCTTTGTTTTATTATCTAAACTTAATCCCCTGTCATTATTGAAGCTAGCAAAGAAATACTTATTTTTTGGTGAATATTGTTGTCCGACATGCTTTTTCTATGTCGAAAAGTAGCAGCACAAAGATTTTAACAATGACCACTATAACAGTTGCTGTAAAAATGTCCTTGTGTATTTGCGTTGTTCTATCGTGAGGACGAACTCAAAGTCCGGCACTAAATTTAGTGTCTGTTTACATGGAGGTGGGGGGCCTCAGGTCGCCAGTCAATATAATTTCTTATTTTATTTTGATCACGTTTACTTGATAGGTGGGATGACCCGCCTAGGCGGGTGGCCCGGTCTGCCAGGTAGGGTAACCCTGTCAGCCGGGGTGACAATTTGCCATGTAAACGTCTCAAGGTGGGGTAACCCGCTTAGCCGGGGTCGCATTCATGGCAAAAAGCTCAAAAGCGATACATGTATGTTTTAAAACTTTGTACATATCCTAGCTGTCTCATGGCAGAAATCATCAGAAACCGCAACGGACACACGAGGAGTGTAAAATGTTCACTTTTCGGAATATTTAGCGTTGTAAATCGACCATATTTATGTATTAAGTCAACGGTTCCTCGCGAAACCAAACACAGCGTAACACAACGCGTGACGCTTTCATGAATAAATACATATGTGAGCGAGAATTAATCTTCTTCGAGATGTGAGCTTGCGACACCTCTGCTCAAACTCCTTAATTGCAAGCGCAACAACAACCTCAAGAAACCTCACCCCAGCACCCCGGGGTTGTAAGATTGAATGTAAACGCGTTTTATTTTTCGACCACGGCTAGGCGGGCTACCACACCTACCTGGGGTCCCCCACCTCCATGTAAACAGGCCCTTGCCTACTTGTCGCCACCGTTTACTGGCATAAATCACTACAATTTGTAGAAAAAAATCTAACATAACACTCGTACCTTATTTATTTATGATTTAATTAGCTCTTTCGATGATCAAGTTATGCCCTACCACATTTTAGCCAGATTATAAATCTTCGCCACGTTATTATATCAGTCGCATAACAAGCGTGACATATAAATTCAAGGATGAATCTAGCTCCGAATTACCAAGAGATAGGTTTTTCCCCTCTTTGCATATCTATAAAAACCTTCCAAGAATTACTGTATTCAGAAAACTAAAATGTCCAGATCCATCAGTGGTTCCTTTTCCGGCGGAAGTCATAGAATGTTCACGAAAGTCAATTCGATTGACAAGGTACATACTGATGAAGCTAATTGTTCTGTTGTGTAAGCGTCTCATCTTACATGCTAACATGGAGATTTGCTGTTCATTTAAATCGTTCGCTGGTGGGACTTTTGGATATAGTTATCGAGAAGACCGACGTTGCATATCTCAGTTCGTTCCCTTGCATAGTTGTAAAAAAGACATTTCAAGTCACTTGCGGAGATCCAGAAACTGAAGTTGATCTTGTTTTGTCGCGAGCCGGCATCTTCGAGACGCCAAAAGACGGCCGTGGTAAAGGTAGAGTTAAGTCGATTCTAAAAGCTGATTGGGGAATTGACAAGCGTGTACCAGAGATAGTACGCAAGACGTCTGGAAAATTGATAATACCACCTTGTGCAAAATTACGCGTCCCGTCAGACTTAGGTCTCGATTGGGAATTGGTCAATACCCACCCTGTCAGCAACTAACAACCCGCTCTTAACTGCTACGCTGCTACTGAAACAACGATTTGTGGCCACAAAAGTTACATACTCAAATATTGTCAATTCAACATAAACAAAAATCTACATACAGGGTGAATATTCATTTGTGTTGGGATCAATTACTGCGTGACTAGCTTTTGATATAAATGGGGTAGGGGAAAACACAACTTAAAATCTGGGCTCCTGGCAAAAAGTAATACCCAAGCGTAATATAATAACCGAAACAGCTTATTGGTCTTATAACATTATAAATAAACAAGGTAAGAGTGTTATGTTAGATTTTTTACAAATTGTAGTGATTTATGCCAATATAAACGGTGGCGACAAGTAAGCACACCATGTATATTTCATAGTCGCTAGCAAGTAAATTTTGCCGGACTTTGTGTTCGTCTCACGATAGAACAACACAAATACACAAGGAAATGATTACAGTAGCTTTATAACCATCCTTTTGTCTTTTATAAGCTAGAAGCTCAGTAGATTCTGTCATATCGGTCACTGTTAAAACTGTCTTTGTTTTGGTGCTACTTTTCGACATAGAAAAAGTATGTCGGACAATAATATTCACCAAAAAATAAATATTTCTCTGCCAGCTTCAATAATGACAGGGGATTAAATTTAAATGATATGACAGGGGATTAAATTTAAATGATAAAACAAGGGATTATGTTGACAGAAATATCGGAGGTCAAGTAAATTCGTTACATGAGGTCACACAACTCGGGTAATATCCACGGTGAAAATTTGCATATTTGAGCGGTCGAACGAAAAAAATAATTTCTCGAAAACTAAAATACATTTTCACAAAAAAACTACACCAAAATTATTAGGACATATTGGGCTACAAAATATGAAAGTAAAAGTGAAAGGAAATTTCGGGTGACTTGCCGTTGTTTGTCTAATGCATGTTGACATTAGGTCTCAAGAAACATACCCTCCTCATTGATGATTCAGCTTGGCATATCTTTCATGAATGTAATCTGACTGCTCATAAGATCACTTGACTTCAGTTAAGGGTAACCTAATTTCTTTTAACTAATTTCTTTTAATTTCTTTTTTTTTTGGATGCGATATAATTCTATCGAAAGGTTACATTACTTTAATAATGCCTGACACGACTTTCTTTGGAGTAATGTAACTTAGTTTTAAGTACGACAAAGTTAAAAAATTTCTCAAGTTAAGCTTTAGTGCAAATAAATATACTCAACTTTTTTATCTCCTCTTGTGGTGTTAATTACACAAAATGTGACTTATTTTGACAACATCTTCCAAACCGAACCATTTTTTTTTTTGCAGAGAACAAGAATGTGTTGGAAAGAGTTGAACTCTATTTTGATATTGGTAGCGGAGAAAAGCTTCGCTGCTCTATACACAATGAAACCAATTATGCTAGATGGGTCATCAATGGGGTAAAGCTTGAAATAACAAACTCTACTTCTCAAAGGATCAGGGCTGGAGACAATGGTGATCTGTTCATCGATGATGTGCAGCTGTCTGATGGAGGAACATATGAATGCCAGAGATTGGAATATGTTCAATATTACATTGTCTATATTAATGGTATGAAAACAAATCTTTTTAGGATGTAGAAATAGGCTTAACATGCATGACAATGTTATGTAAGACAAGTACACCTCTGACCTTTCAAAAGTGTAGCTATGATATTAGTACTTTTCATTACTCCTTTCAACAGCAAGATTTACTGAGAAGACGTTGGACCAACAAACCGTTATGGAGGACACGTCTGGCATTATAAGCTGCAGTGCTGATGGAACACCAAGTCCACAGATTTCTTGGAGTAAAAAAGGAAGAAAGTCCTTAGACCCGAACCGATTCACTCAAGTATCCAATGGCAGCTTGCGTATTGGTTTTGTAAAGCCTGAAGACAATGGAACATTCACTTGTACCATGACACAAACTAAAGGAGCGAAGAGGGTCACAAGCAAAGATAAAGACATACGAGTGAGAGTTATAAGTGAGTGACCAATGAGATAATATATAGAAAGTCGCAAACTCAGTTCTTCAAATGTGATTAATTTAATTTACTCAATTTCAAAACCTTTTCGCTGTTCATATTCGCAGCCATGTGAGGCGACATTTTATCGTTAATATGTTTGTTGATTACAGTTGTTTGAAAGTAGGGTATCATGTTAAAAGAAATTTTACTTAGGTTATTTATCAACAATGTAGTTTCCTCGTCATAACTCAAAGTGAGTGCCCTTTGATGAAGTTTATAGTTTCTTTTCAAACTGGTAATGTGCTTAAATCGACTTCGGTTGGTCGTGGTGACAAATTCACTTTCTGAATGCAGTATAATCGTTTGTCTCGCCATGAAGACATTGGCTGGAATCCCACAAAGGCTTCGATTGGCACACTTTGACCAAATGTTCTTCCGGAGTCCACTGTCGCAAAGTTATCCTGTTTTTGTGGTTCTTGTGGTCAGCATCCATGTTTCTGGGATGTCTATCCCAATGTCCAATTTATGCTGTAACAGGCAAAGTCTTATGTAGATGGCCTCTTTTACCCTGCGTTTATAATAATAGGATCACTATCAATATACTCTACTTCAGTCCAGAGCAGGTGGTTTCCAGGTGTCTTCTGAAACTGCAGAGGTCTTTGTCTTAGCATGTCGTTTCTCGATCTGCCATATCCCTCGTTTAACCTTACTTCCATAGGTCTGCCTGTTAACACTATACGCTATGGTAAACACACACTAAGGTATCAAGGACCATATATTTGGTCCAAATTAGAAAATGGTATGCGTGAACTACCAAGCCTTAGTATCTTTAAAACTAGAATCCGTAGAGTTGACCTGGTCAGCCTAGTGGAAGACAGTGGCAACCGCTGCAATCTTTGCAGCACGTGACTTTTTTTAATTATCTGCATGGTACAAGTATTTTTATGTTATCTGAACACTGTTGATATTTCTAAATATTTTAAAATTTTAATGCATAGTTTATCGGCTGTATTGTTACTTATTATGATACTGTACATAGTTTTTTTTTATTAATTTAGTAATAGTAGGTGTCCCCAATTAGCTCTATGAGCTAAATACATTGACACGGTAAAAAAGATTTTATTATTATTATTATTATTATTATTATCTAAACTTTGCCGCACTCACATGGAATCTTGAAAACCACGGGCTCTTGTTTTAAAGATGCAGTGCCATGGATGGCGGGTGTGGTGTTACTATTTGTAACATCAGTGAAGTGAATGGAATGCTTTCGGTTCTTCAAATGCTGTAGGAAGCTATCAGCGTTTTCGCGAACCAAGATTGTGAATGTGTCATATACATAGCGTTTCCAGATCCTTCGCTGGTAAGATGATAAGGTTATCGATTGCTCCTATAACTCTATATGTGGAGATTAGCAATGACGGCGGAGACCAGACTCCCCATGGCTGCGCCTTCTGTCTTACGTAAACTGGTGGTCCGAGATAATAGGAGTACGGAGACCTCAATTCGAAGTTCGAAAGGTTCGCGATCTGACAAACGATTATACTTCATATTAAGCGCTACTGTCATAGTCAAATGTTCATTTAGTTACGGCGTCTAATGCGTTCAATGTAAATGATAAAGGAATACCTCCAATTTTCCTGTAATATGTTATTTATTTACCTTTTAGTTCGACCAGATGTTTATATTTCCAGAGCAAGCAATCTCATCATAGAAGGAAGCAGTGTAAACTTGACGTGTAAAGTTGTGGCAGGTCGGCCTGAACCACGGGTCACCTGGCTCAAGAATATTACATTGCAAAGAGAGAGTTCGTCTCTCTTCTTTTCTGAGATAACAAAGGAGGACGAAGGGCGGTACACTTGTAAGGCAGAGAATGAAGCAGGCATTTCTACCAAAGACATTGACATTTCTGTAAAGGGTGTGTTTGTAAAGCTCATAACTGTATTATAAATCAATCATGCATTTGATATGCCTACGGAAAGCGAATCAATAGCCAGTGGGCCTGACTCTAGATCAAGGTTTCTGGGTCTGAGCTAAGGGTAAGGTAATTGTAGAAAACTATCAGAAAAATTAAAAAAAATGCAAGGGCTTTCAGCTATTATCTGCGACTGATTAACCAGTGAGGACCAGGTCCTGGATGAATAATTTTTTCAGAACGCTTCATTAGTTATTTATTGCGAAGAACTGGAAAGTCTTTACAATTGTTCCTCTGTTCCCTCTATAACAATTTGATGATATCGTGGCTAAGTGAGTAAAATAGCCTGACCGACATGGTTTTGGAAGGATTTGTTTGATATGGTAAAAAAGTGGCTCATTGTCTTCTCCTCCTTCTTTTTTATTGTTATTTACTATTGTTTTTTTTTCTTTTTGCGGGTGGGAGAGGGGGGAGAGGTTGGGTAGCTTCTTATTTTGTAATTTGTGTTTACCTGCTTACTTTGCAGTTCCACCCCATGTTCGTAGTGAGTCTAGAAATCTCACCATTGCGTTTGACTACCCATTTATTAGAGAGTGTTATTTCAGAGGTGACCCACAAGTATCTGTCTACTGGACCAAGGATGGAGTGCTAATTAGTAAAAACAACACCTTGGTCATAAGAAAAGCGACGTTTAAAGATAAAGGCTATTATGAATGTACTGCTAAAAATGATTATGGCGAAGCAAAATCTTCCTTCTGGATCGATGTCACAGGTAAACCCAAAATTGTAGTTTATGTCATTTATCAAACTTGCAACTCAACAGAGCGTTTGTTTTAAAGTTTAAGCCAAATTTAAAAACACCAATTTTTTCCTCTTTTCACCCATTTCCTGGTCACTTAGAGTTGATTCTGACTTACAGACACCCAGATTGTAAATGAAGATAAATCCGTAACCAAAGAAATAATTAAAAACACCTCCCACTATGAAGGAACTCCAAATCCTGTGGTCCACTCTAACATTTTTATCCGTGGACGCATGTTAAAATACGCAATTTGGAGACGTCAAATGACAGATATTTTTTTTATCACAGAATGCCAATGTTTTACCTTGTTTTGATCATCATTACCTAAAAACTTTTTCAAATTCGATATATACTGCTAAAAAATAAAACTGAAAGTCATTAAACATATATGTTTTTAACATCACACTCAACAACCAGAAACAAAAAAGTGAAGGTTATTGGCACAACTGGGACAACTTAAGGCTAAACAATATCTTTTTATGCTGAACGCGAAGAAAACCTTTGAAAATATATTTCCAAATAGATTAAAACTATTTTTCAGTTAAAGACGAAACGAAGCTGATAGTCATTAAACACATAGGTTTTTAACATCACACTCAACAACCAGAAAGATCAAAGTGCTCTGTGAGCAAACTCGGGAATTGACACATGAATTTTTGGACTATGTTATCTGGTTTAGGGAATTTTGTGGTTGATTGTCATATCTAGAGTACGAACAGTAGTTCAGTGTTCGCTAATGTAGCAAAGAAACAAAGTAACGTTGGGATAAGAAGGCATTACAGTTGAAATGATCATGCTATTACATTTGACAAGGGTGGATGATGTCATGTGTTTTAAACGTATATCATTTTTTTTCTGGTTCAAAAGAAAAGGTTGGAAGTAAATGTGGGTGAAAAGTGAAATTTACTGTCTACCATTGTAAATATTAGAAA
Source organism: Pocillopora damicornis (assembly GCF_964200805.1). Classification (NCBI taxonomy): domain Eukaryota; kingdom Metazoa; phylum Cnidaria; class Anthozoa; order Scleractinia; family Pocilloporidae; genus Pocillopora; species Pocillopora damicornis. The sequence continues at coordinate 27,692,894 of NC_142674.1, read as the reverse complement.
ATCAAGGCAATACTGTCTTAATGAAAACATTAACGATTCCCTCTTTATCAAATGAGACAAACGAGAACGAGTTTTTGAGTGACAGTCTTGATAGACTCAGTTTGATATAACTAAGCCAAGACTGTCACCGTCATTTTGGATCTCCGCCTGGGTAGATTTTAGTCACGTGCTAGGCAACGTGTAATCAATAACAAGATAGAATTTCATTTCAGGCCTGTTTATCAATTTTGTGGTGTATAAATTTCGCATTTTAGTACGTAAAATGTATTTTGAATCTTCAAATTGTCTTGAAACTTAAAAGAAAATTGTTCTTTAAAAATTCACTGAAGATCGGTAGCTAAAATTGTTTGTTTAGGTGTTATTTGATTTTCGTGTTAACTTGTAATTTCGTCAGTCGCCGGCGCCTTTTGTTGCTTCACACAGGAAAAACACACGATAAGAAACGTAATGATCAATTTTGTCCTCAACTCACGCCATAACAGAAAAAGCTTTTGAACATCTGTAAACTCCGAGCGCTTCGCAGTAAGTGATATTTTCAATGAATCTTTGGATTGCTTTCAAGTTCAAGGATTATAAATTACAATTTTATGAAAAAACGAAGGTTGTCTGTTATTTCAGGGTGAATCCTTGCATGCCTGCCAGTCGCTGGCGCCGCTTGTTGAAACTAAAACAAAAAAAAAACTCCTTTAAGATTATCATTGGCTTCTTTTTCGCCCCACCACTATTCTTAGCAACAAAGGTCGCCATTCCGTTTGTTTATTGCTCGCCAGAAACTATCAAATGCAATCAAAAGCCTAAAATCGAAAAAAAGTTTACAGGAATCGACCAATCGAGCGAGCGAACGAGGGCCATTCTCCACATCGTATCTACAACTCGCTCTTGCGCATACGCGCAATTCACGAGTTAAAAAAAAATGAAGGTTATCGGCACAACTGGGACAACTTAAGGCAAAATAATATCTTTTTATTCTGAACGCGAAGAAAACCTTTGGAAAAAAATTGACCTTGGTTAAAAATAGACTTGCACATCGCGTTTCTTGTTTTGATTTTGTTGTTGTTGTTGTTTCGTCGTTTTATCAAAGGTTAGATAAATGGGGTTAAAGTGGATTATACAAACCTTATTAATTTTGTTTTTTTTTTTTATTGAAGTATTTCCACAGATTATAGAGCCTCCGATAAACCAGTCTGTTACTGAGGGAAACTCTGTGAACTTTAGTTGCCGAGCCACAGGTGTGCCAACACCAACATTAGTCTGGGTTTTTAATAATGGTGACCTGCCGTCTGGTATCAATCAATTCAATCACAAAGGAGAATCATTCCTGGAATTTTTAAGCGTCACAAAAGGGATGGAAGGGACTTACAAGTGTGAAGCGAAAAATAAAGCAAATACAACTAGTTCCTCTGCAACACTGCGTGTGTACGGTAAGTTTAATGATAATGACGATAATGATGACGATAACGATGACGCTGACTTTGACGATGACGCCGACGATATCCATGGCGATGAAGATGATGTGACGCCAATGCTGAAGTGATGCTGACGATGAGGGTGACAAATGTGGACCAGGATTTTAATCAGTTGCCTTTTTCTTAACGCAGGAAAGGCCTATGTTCAAGTTTTTCCAGATCAGTATCCAGCAATCACAGCAGGAGACAACCTCACGTTGACCTGCAACGTCAACGAAGAAACAATAAATGTAACTTGGAAAAAAGATGGAGACTCACCACCTGAAAGAGCGAAGATTGATACACGATTCGATGACAAAAAGAGTACATTTGCTGTAACTGAAGTTGTGAAGGAGGACAGTGGTGTGTATTCTTGCGAGGGACGTAACAAGCTCGGTTTTGTTGACCGTTCCTTTGTAAAAATTAACATCAAAGGTAAGCTGGTGTTACTGTTGTGTCCTTAAAAGGCATAAAACTTTACTAATTGAAAAATATATTTCCAAACAGATTAAAACTATTTTTCAGTTAAAGACGAAACAAATGTGGGTCACCTGGCCCATTTGCATGAAATTACCTTGCATCGCTCTGTGAATTTCAGTTATTTTGCTTCTAAGAGCAGGTGTCAATCAAGGGTTAAAGAATGTGCTAAGCTATTTCAAAGCTATTCCAAACTACTCGAATTTTATCAGTACTTTTACTTCCGTCGAGATTTGTCTAATGGCCATATATTTATCTTACACAATTAGCGAAGCAATTGCCACGAGCTATGCAAAGTTTCAACACTTTGTGGTTTTACATTGGTGGATCAGTGGCGGCAGCGATTGTCATTTTGCTAATTGCCTGGTATTTCTGCAAGCTTCGAAGGGCAGGTGACGTCCATTTTTCTGTGTTATTTCAGATTTCTTTTTCTGAAAGTAAAAGAAGGAAATGTTTAAACTTATTTAACATGTCTGCTGGGGGGGGGGGGGGAGGGGGGGGATGAGGAACCCTGAGCTAAGAGTCTAAGAGCAGAGATATTTTTACAAGAATTATTCGTGTCCGGCCAAAAAATGCTAAATTGTAGAGATTTTTCACATCTGTATATGTTTTGATAACAATTACAAATTCAGAAAATATCACGTCACCCTTCATTTGCGCAAATTCAAATTATACTGCCATTACACAGAAATTTTATTAGAATTTTATGTCAGTGTTTTTGGGGTACGAAAGAGCTATCATAGCAGGTCATATTGTGCATTTCCAGCACTGATTTTGAAGGTCCTTCTTTAGTCCCGGAAAGTCCATTAACCAATCAAATTACAAAAAGGTTAAAAATTATATCCAGCTGATCACCATGACAACCAGCCATATTCCTTCTCTCGTTGTTGACAACAGAGTCAAATATATGATACACGTGGTTTCTGAGTCGCAAGCTTTCACTAAGTTAATGATGTCATTCTTACTTACAACGAAGCTATTTCTTCGATCTTTTTCCACATATCCTTTGATAATAGCCCCACCTGAGGTGCCACCCAGGCTGAAGTAAGTAAATTCTCTCTTTTTTTTTGAATGCTCGCTGTTTAAACGTGTCGCTATATCCGAAGTTTCTAACTGTTGAATAGTCTCAGTAGAATAGTAATAAGCGCCATTGCTGAGCAAATACGTCTTTTCTCCAGTTTGGACCTATCATATTCACCATCAAGAGCTCACAGGCCAAAAAGGGGTTTTTTTCTTTCGAAGCAGCGGCATTCTTCGAAGCCGTTCTTATGGCAGTCAAATGTTTCCTGATGTTCTTTCTGTTTTGGTTTCATCCGTCTTTTACTTGTCTTGACACCTTGTTAAATATATATATATATATATATATATATATATTTTTTTTTTTTTTTTTTACCAGCATGCTGGGTTGTGGGTGGCATACTTATAAGTAAAAGAGGCGCTTTGATCCCTCGTCACTCTTTGTTCCAGAAACTGCACTTGAAATACACTCGGAGTCTTGTAGGCCGATTTAAAATGCCAGTCGATATATCGACTGTAGACAATACTTCGGATGGTTTCGGTTAGTATTTCATTTCTCGCGTGGGAGAAACGATATTTGTATGAGGTAAAATGCCGAAAAACGCAGTCGGCGCAAGGTTATCTTCATGCGAGGTTAAATCAATCCTCTTTTTTTTTTTTCAATAAAACCTCCTCTTCTGGGGCGATGCGTCAACAAACGGGTTCAGCAGATTAGTATCCAAATTTCACCTATCTCAGTAATTTTTTCATTGGCAAGTAATAATTTTCTGACGTACTCTGAAAAAAAAATTATCTTTAAATGGAAAAAAAGAGAAAAAACTCTTAAAGTGAAGATACAGAGAATATATTTACCACGTTACGTTTAAACAGATTCACAGAAAGAAAAGATAGATAGGTAACAAAGATAGTTAAAGTCCTGTTTTCGTCTGCAATTATTCAGTGAAGGGGAAGATGAAGTTGAGATGGATCAGCTGAACTTAAACACAGATGGATGGGAGATTGCAGCTGACCGCCTGATCCTTCGCGAGCATATTGGCAGAGGGGCATTTGGTTCAGTGTGGCGAGCGCTACTGGGTCGTTCCCGTGGTAGACCTGGAAATCGTACAGTTGCTGCCAAGTGCTACTTACGTAAGTACTTTTTTTTTGTCTTTCTTTCATACAAAGCTTGATCAAACTATCCTTTATTAATTTTTTGTGTTTCATCTTAATAGAGAGCATTTTTCTTAAAACACGCTTTATTAACCTATTTGATACATAACAATTATAGCTTAAAGCTATGCGCTGTTAAAATGAATTATCAGCTGGCATGTCAAATAGTTAGCGGATGGTTCTCCGAGGGACCAGTCGTTAAGTCTTTTGTCATACAACGCCACAAACATTCAACAGAACACGAATATCATTTGGAGTACTAGAAGCTGTGGAGGCAAACGAAAATTTATTGATCAAATTGCATTCAAGGGTATAAAAGCGGAAAATACTACAATATTAAAAATTTTGGTCCACTTTCGCGCCACCTCCAATCACCCGCTGTTCACCTGTAACCTGATGTCGCATATTTTGTAAAGTTGCCCGCTTAGAAACTTTTGATGTGAAATCACGACTAGTGACCTCAGAGAAACCTAGAGAGGGTGAGCCTTAAGCGAAAAAATTGGAGCCATATGCCCATCTGGTGGTGGTAGTATGATCTTCTTCCGTTGGAAAAAGCTGGAAATCATAATGCAGTCGAACCTGCATCAAGCGGCACCGTATTAAGCGGTTACCCTGTGATAAGGGGTCGGTTTTCAATGCCCCAAAATTTTCTTCACTACTCGTAGTACTTTTTATACCAAGCGATTTTGGTCACCCTTTACTATGTCATAACAGCCTATTTGTAATGTTCCCTACCTGCACTGAACGGTCAATAAAGCGGAAGTACTCAAATAAAATTAAGAATAATTTTTCAAGTAAAATTTAATCCAAGCTAATCTCCCGAAATCAATGTTAGAAGTATTTTGGAGCGAGGTCATGTATGTTAAGTGGTCCGTGATGGCATAGAATGGCGATTTTTAATTTTAACAATAATACTCCTATTCCGTGGAACCTTTATTAAACGGTCGACCCGTGCATGACCGCTAAATACAGGTTGGACTGTATCAAGCTTACAGAGTCAAATGAATTTACAATAACTCTGGAAATGCTTATAAGTCTATGTAACATTTAATGTGATAAAAGCAAGGATTATGTACCATATGAACAGTAGGGAACAAGAAGGCGCATATAGAGGATATTCTAAAAAAACCAATGGTCTCAAATGTCTATTCGACCGATTAGGTATTATAACAGGTGCGATTTCTAGGCTTAATTGCGTCTCTACTTTTGTGAGTTGTCTGTAAAATAATTGCGCGATTCTATGAGCTTGCCAGATGATAACAATTGCTCGGGATTTTCGGTAAGTATGAATTTTATGGGGTTTAGAAAACGAAATTTAATTTGTCTTATGCAAACCAAATGCATTGTAATTTGCGCCGATAGTTTAACACCAAGTATACAATACTTGCAAAAGTGGATGTTCACCGCATAAACAATTGTGTCTCTCATGACATGCAAATTTTTTTTTGTATATTTTATTTTTCGTGGTTTCCTAGCAATCTCCGGAGAGAAAGGAAGGAAGGCCCTGCTGAGAGAGATCGAGTTATTAAAACTCTTTGGAAGGGAGGGCCATGAAAATGTTGTTAAGTTCATTGGTTGTGTTACAGTTGGAGGTAATCAGCTATTGTTATGATTATAATCAGCTAATTCACAGTAACGATAAAAACATATCTGACGTCAACCAGTATTGCTTAGATGGTGCACTAATTCAAGGGTTATTTCCAGTTTTTGTCTCATCTTAAGAAATTTACTTCGCACTGTATGTAGGCCATTTTACTTGGAAGATTTAAGCTCTAAAATGTACATGCTAATTGTGATAATAGCTTTAACTTACGATGGCAAGTCTCTGTCTTTTTATCTGCCATCCCTATTTTTCTGTCTTTCTGTTTATCTGTTTGTCTGTCTGTCTGTCTGTCTGTCTGTCTGTCCATCTGTCTATGCGTTTGTCTCTATTTCTCTCTGCTGTGTGTCCATCCGTTTTCTATCTGCGTTTTTTCTTCTTTGAATTTCCCTCTCTGTCTCAGATATAACCTAATGTAAATGTAAAATGTAAAATGTAAAACTAGATAAACCATGTACATTTCAAACACATTTTGGAACTTCTGCACTGCTTGCCATATAACAATTTTCTTGTTTTTCCCTCTTAGCTCAGCCAATACTTATCATGGAGTACCTGTGGCGAGGTGACTTGCTGGGCTATCTCAGAAAATCCAGGGGTGTTTTCGACCAATATCATCATGGAGTCGGAAGGGTCGACCACTTGACAACGTATGACATGGTGCTGTTTGCTAAACAGATCGCACATGGTATGACTTTCCTCGCGTCCAGAGGGGTAAGTGCTCGAACTCTTCCGGGTTGTGGTCCTGCATGTGTTAAAATGGCATGACTTGCAAATCGTGAGTAGAATACGCTGTACGGCTAAAAAGATCCAGCAAATTAGAATCACTATTCCACAGAGAAATGGTCTGACATTAGCATGATGTTAAACTTTCTACCTATATTTAATTTTTTTATTCTATGTAGTTTATCAAAGTCCCTTTTATCAGATCATATCATTTTTTTTTTCGATTTCAGATAATTCATCGCGATCTTGCAGCTCGTAACATCCTTCTTGATGAGCATCGTGTCTGCAAGTTGACTGACTTTGGGCTCTCTTATCAGGATTTCAAATACGGCCCAGGAAATGCCAAGGGGGTAATTTTCAGAATTTCTTCATCATTCGGTCAATTTGTTTTGGGGCTGCTGGTATGGAAGATAAAAATGCGAAGAATTTAAATATTACTGTCCTCACAAACCTTTCTTTTCAGTTATACAGTTTTACTGCAAACAAATATTTCCCTTCAATGGGAAGCCGTTCTAAGCGTATCGAAACTTCCACAGAAAAAAAAATTGTACCCAGGGAGTGAACACAGGAAATAAGAAAGCCGGAAGAGATATCGTTCTCTGAATAGCAAAGATACAAACCAGTACAAAGAAACACAGGAGATTTAAAGAAAAAGGAGTGTGTAAATTGTTTTCATAGAATTTGTACAAAGGTGTCTACTGCTCTTGACATTATCGTAAGTCCTCACATCACGGTTTTAATCTTATATGCAAAATATTTTAGAAGTTGTATACAAGGCTCTTTAGATGTCAGATGTCTATAGTATTTTGGTTACTCATCCAGGGATGTATCCCAATCAAATGGACTGCACCCGAGATTCTCTTTGGACATGTGGAACAACTGTCAACCAAAAGCGATGTGTACGTACTGTATTGGTTATTATCAACATATATTCCAAGAGTGAACATTTTTACGATTCTACCTTAACTTAGCGAGGAAAACTAGAATATTCAGTGCTCTATTGATTAGAGGGTCATTAAGAACGTCAAGCTGGGAAACAGCTGAGGTTACAGCTGTAGTATGAGACTTTACATGAATATTAAGTTTAACGAGCAATATCCAAAATCTGATTAGGATAAGAACCGACGGATGAAAGGATGAGTGGATAATCAAACAAATAAATATGGCGTTTTCTGTTAAGGAGGTTGCTTATGTCTTGATGGCATGTTTTTAAACATCCCAAGTATCTGAGTGATTGTAATCTTTCTACCCCAGTTGAGATATATCGTCATCCTTCTATTTCTTTGACAGGTGGTCCTACGGCATCGTCCTGTATGAAATCTTCACTGTCGGTACTTAACTTGTTTGTTACTTTACATTCAGGAAATATACCTGCCGAGATTGCACGCACAATTACTAATTGATGAGTGATACCGAGCGAACAAAAGACCATTGTACGATAGAGAAGTTGAAGCAGTACTCAATGTGGCCTATAAATAAAATTATGACGATGCATAAAAACTTGACATAAAACTTAAGTTTAAGTAGAACTGAAAGTATTTAGTACATTATTGAAAAACCTTAAATCCATCGCTACACTTAAATTTGTTTTTTTTACAGTACTCTATCATCTGATGTAAAACCGAAATCTATTTCAGCAATGAATTGTCGTTTTCACAGAAGAATCATTTCGATCGCCCTGAGAGGAATGAAAGTGATTACAACAAAAAGAGTGTGCTTTTTTGGCGAACAGGAAAAAAACATTATTTTTCCACAGGAGGCATTCCTTACGAAGGATGGTCTCAATCCACGACAATGAAAAAAATCGAAGAAGGTTATCGTCTGCCAAAGCCTGAACATATCGACGACAGTTTGTAAGTGTTGCTTCCTCTGTGTGGAATGTTATATAAGTCAAAAGCAATATCGATTGCTGCTGTGGTCAGGTGTTTTTGATACTCTTGGTCTGAATAAGAAGTCTTCCTAAGAAATTAATCTTATCTTGTCAATACAAAAATTTAAATGAAAAGTTGTTGAGTCAAATAAAGAATACGGTGGGTTTTTCATCACAGAATTCGTTTCAGCTGCAATGTAATGAGATAAACTTAGCATTTCAGTTATTTTTGTAACTAGTTGTGGTTTCTCAACTTTGCTACTTGCAATATTAGTGCCTATCGCAGAGTTACTGTGATCATATGTCCCTGTGTTTTTCTATAGATACGCGGTGATGTTAAACTGCTGGAAATATGAAAGCGCCAGCCGGCCACACTTTGTGAAGCTCTACCAAACAATGGATACATATATTAAAACAAAGGTTTGCCATACAGCGTCTAATTCAAGATATACTTTAGCAATTGAAATTGGTATCCTATCAAGTCAATTGCGAATTTCTTTTCACGTCAATGTGATGTCAAAACGCATTAACTACCCAGCCGCTAACAATTTGTGAATTCAGTTTCATCATGAAACCAATGTTACTTTTTAAACATATGCAACAGACGGAACAGATCTTAAAATTACACTTTTGGAAAACTTTGACAGAAAGGGAGACCTTACCCGAATTTTTTCCTTATCAATTCATGCAAGAACTAGTGGCTCATGTCTTTGTGACCGATATCTGATCTGCTCTTTTTTTGTCTTTTTAGTGACTCATTTTTGAAATTCCTTCGTTCAAGATTTTTTAACTCATGCAGTTCCTGATTAACTTCTAATCTTTTTCATAGACATATGTAGATATCTTTGACGATGACAAGTATGATCGGGATAAGTACAACTTTATCAATGACCGTGGAGCTGTTGCAAACCCAGAAGATGCAGGAGCGGACGAGCTAGGAGCAGCTGCAGCAAATCCCATCTGTGGAGTGGGTGAACACGGTGCTATGGCACATCCCTTTCTGGTTGCAATGGACGATGGCGCTACAGCTTTCCCTTTTGGAATTAACGTCGGAGACGAAGGAGCACCTGCAACAGATCCCGACCGTGAAGTGGGTGAACACGGTGCTACGGCACATCCCTTTGTGATTGCAATAGACGATGGTGCTACAGCTTTCCCTTTCGCTATCAACGTACAAGATACAGGGGCAGCTGAAGCAAATCTCGCCCATGAAGTGGGTAAGCACGGTGATGCTGCACATTCCTTTGTGGTTGCAATTGACGATGGTGCTACAGCTTTCCCCTTCGCTATTAACTTACAAGACAAAGGGGCAGCTGCAGCAAATCTCGCCCATGAAGTGGGTAAGCACGGTGCCACTGCACATCCCTTTGTGGTTGCAATTGACGATGGTGCTACAGCCTTCCCCTTCGCTATTAACTTACAGGACAAAGAGGCAGCCGCAGGAAATCTCGCCCGTGAAGTGGGTAAGCACGGTGCTACGGCACATCCCTCTATGGTTGGAATTGACGATGGTACTACAGCTTTCCCTCTCAGAATCAAAGTAGAAGAAGAAGGTTGCGCATCATACCCTTTTGAGAGTGATAAGAAAGATATGGATGCCCAAGGATACCCTTTGGAGAGTGATACTATACCATATCTTAGCGAGAACGAGGAAGAAGATGTTGATGACTCCGAGTGCCCTCTTGCGATTGAGGAAGAAGAAATTGATCCTTTACCATCCTCCCTGGTGATGGACCAAAACGATCTAGATGCTTCAGTATGTCCCCTTGTGACTGACGAAGAAAATTCTGATTCTTTAGCATGCCCCCTTATGGGTGAGGAAGAAGATTCCAATAACTCAGCATGCTCCCCTGTAACTGGGGAAGAAGATTTCGAAGCCACAGGAAGCCTTTCTGTTACTGAAAAAGAAGATCCTAACTCTTTTGCACGCTCCACAAATGAGGTGAACAGACCTGATACCTCACCATTCCCTTGTGTGATGGAGGAAGAAGATCTTGATTCTTTAGAATACAATCCCCTGATCGAAAAAGAAGGCCACAGTGATTCCGTCTTCCCTCCAGATATTCAAATTGATGAGGAAGAAGGTGTAACAAGTGAACCTGAAAGTAACGTTGGTTATGAAGGTGCTGTAGCAGTTCAATCTGAAAAGGAGGCAGTAGAAGAAGAACCTGAGACTTGCCAACTAAAGTACACGAAGGATGAACAAGACGATCTTGGAAGCTATATGGACGACCAAAGTGATGCTGTAGACCTTCTTGACGGGGAGGCTGGCGTACAAGAGTATGATGGTAATCAACTTACTGCTGCAGATAAAGATGAAACTGGAAGTGACGAAGACGAGGAGTCATCTGAAGTAACTCCTCTTGTGCAGGACTGAGGCTTAATAGCAGAATTGCTGAACCTTCAAGGTTGTAGTCTTATAACACTCTGTGGTAATTTGTAGTTTAGATTTCGAGAACTTCAGCCTCAATATTTCATAGCTTTTGATTTTAAGATGTAGTTTCTATCGTACTTTTACTTTATTAATGCTTTGGTAGTGATGATAACCATTTTCATAGTTTATAAATGGAGGTTAGATGGAATTTTCTTGGAAAAAAAAAACTTGTTTATTTACTTCACTTTTGCATTTCTTAGTTTACCGTTTATTCGCTTGGTGCACTTGTCAGTGCTTTGTTGTTGTTATTGACTGTAGCCTGATAGAGACAAGAAAAAAAAAAAAGAAAAAGAAATTGCTGTTAAGATAATTTTTATAACTGATCTAGTCAGAAATTTTGCCCACATTTGTGAGTGTTGTTCCTAGTATAAGTAATATTTCTTAATTTTTTTGTAAGTGCATTGAAGAGAAGAACAATAATGGACATGTTGATCTCTCCCAAGTCACAATGAATATTTACCGTGTTAGGAATAATTAAATGGTTGTAAAGCACTCTCTAAATGCTTCAGTAAACTTATATAAGCTAAACTCGTTTTGTTTACTCCATTCGTTGCAGCAAAATTGCTGGTTCGGATCAGACCACTTTAAGTAAAACAAAGGCATATGCGCATAAAATGTCATTAATAAGAGTAGAGACAAAAGGGAGAAAAAGGGTGGGGCGAGGAAATCTAACTGTACATGTGATGGACACAATAAACTAAAATGACATTTAGGCTCCTTCAAAACACAGTCGAGCCAATATAACAATGGATTCTCATTCAATCATTTTTCAATTTTGTTTTTGCCACGAGCACTTACATATAAAGCTAACATTGCCTAACCTATTACTTCAACTTTCATCATGGGGAGAACTGTGCTGATTTTTTAGAGAAACAGGCAACTGCGGTTATTTTCTTACTGTTTTTCGTTGTGTTTCTTGACATGAGCAAGGCCTTTGCCAAGATTAACGATGGCATTTCGGTGTGGCTTAGTTCATCATTAATCCATCTGATAGACAACAAGTAGTGCTCATAAATTCTGAGTTCTCTGACCCTCTGGTCTTTGAATCCAGAGTGCCACAAGCGGTTGTTCCATGACTTGTCTTATTCAGAATATATGTAAATGACTTTTCATATGCCCCTCAATCTTGTTTTACTGAATATTATTGGATGATGCTAAACTTCAGATTTCTTTCCCAGTTCAAGGCTGGGCGAAGACAATAATTTTTTCTGAGACGTGGAGTGTCCTTTAAATTAAAGTGAAGTAAAACCACGATCGTCGATAAAAGATCAGTAGGGACTCTGACGTCGATCTACACAATTTTGGTTCATGTCTTTTATTTCGGTATTTGTCTATTTGGCTGTTGAGGATACGTTGTAGGAAGTATTTATCGTTTAGATAGGGTTTTGAAATTTTTGTACACGAAATTAAATTTAAGTATGTTTTTATTTGAACCTCCCGAAAATCTGACATATTTCGATCCACTCGAAATGAATATAAAGAGCCCAAAAGTAATCACTAAAACGTAACCTCGCTCATCCTTCTCCATTCACCTCCACGGGATTTGCGCCCAAAAAAGGTGAGACTGTTGCAGGAATAAATTAATCAAAATCATCTTTTTACATCATTTTATCTCATAGTATCAAAGTATACACTAAAACAGTCATTTAAGTGCGGTGGCAAGAGGTGGGTGTTTACATCTCCGCTTCGCAGCTTGGTAAATATCCACCTCTAGTTAAATCTACCTCGGTGAAGAGTTAAGAAATAATAAACATTTGATAAATTTCCAGTGTAGCGATTAGCATCGCAACTTATCGTGATAATGCAAACATTTCAGAAAAGACAACATTGGAAAATGAATCATTTTTCTATCCATATCTTGTAAAATTAATATCAATAAAGGAAATATAAATAAATTTGAAAGGTCTTGGCTGACCACCAAACACCAGCACACGCACAACAATAACTAAAGTGTGTCAATAATCATATATTATTACCCTTGGTGTTATCAAAACAAGCAGGCTGACATATCTGTCAACCAAAAACGGTCTATTTATGCGACTAAGAATAAAGTATTTGAAAGCCTGATGACCCAATTTGCCAGTCTCTTGCTAAATACTATAACAGGTACTGATAAGTAAACGCGTAATACCTCTTGAAAACCGTCAGAAGACGGATTGTGCCTTTCTGTGTGAGCGTAACCGGTTTTCATGACTAAGCTATCGAGTCATTCATCACGCCGTTAAAACCAAGACAATTGCCAAAATGGCCTAGAATATATTCTAGAGCTCGTGTGAATGATTTATTCGTGATACATCATTACACATTCCACGCTTTGTTTTTGGAAGCAGATGTGAACTGTTTGTGAAAAAAAAAAACTTTTGTTGAACATTGATAAGGGCTGAGATGCGCGCTTGTGTTTTCATCATAAAGTTAAAGTTCAAGAGAACTTAAAGTTTGGTTAAATCTCGTTTTTTATTATTCTCGAATTTACTAATACCAAAATATAAGCCATTTAATTACCAATCAGCCATTTTTGTGGCTTCCTCAATTTGCGAGATGTTTAATTTAGTCTTATTTGATATTCAATCATGACGCATTTTAAAATAAAGGTTAGACATATTCATCTTGAAGTTTTTCCTCCTGATTGTGGGAAAAAGTCAACTGAAAGAGGCCAAAAATGCAAAAGAAAACAGTGGTTCACTGTGACTGTATGTATAGAGAAGTCAGCAATAACTGAGGCGGCGAAAAAGGAAAAGAAAATAACAACCTTACTTGTTTAAAAGCGCCGCCGGCAATAGGACTAAAGGGGCCGCACAAATGTACGGGGTAGACTCTTTTATGGTTTTATTCGACAAAGTTGCTTCGCACTTCGCTGAAAACGGATTGTTTAGTCAATATGCGAGTTATTAGATTTACGCATGAGAGAACAAGGCATATCGAGCAAAGACAAGTCCACAATTAACGTTTATTTAGTAATTTTGTTTATGCATGGGCGATCTTTAAATAAATATTAGAAACCCGTCCAAAATAGATAAAGAATCAATTCTCAAACAATATCTCATTGTATTTCATGGCAAAAAAAAAGAGACTAATTGATGTTATGTCTTCCTCTTCTTCTTACTCTCCTTCCTGTAAAGAGAACATGGAAAAGAAAAAGAAATTTGTATTCCTCCTCATATTGCAATAGAGTTTTCGACTCTGTAAGTGCAATTGCTTGTCACCATTCAATGATTCCTTATTGATTAATATAAAAATTCGAAAAAAAGTATTTCTTTAAGGACACGGAAGTTTTTCCAAATAAGTACTGGCGACCTCGAATCACGAACAACAACAAAACGCCCTGACTGTGTCCTTTACTGCCTTTCTCACTTCTGTGATTTTCCAACAGTAAAGAAAGGGATTCAGAGATGAGTTCAGATAAACTAAAGTTTTCGTAAAGAGCCACAGAGCATGAATTGCTGATCCACTAAGTACTGTATGTCTCAATATCGACACAATTATAAAAGGGGTTTAGCATGCCACTAAAGCCAACTGCACCCAAAATATGCTGGAAACTGTTTTCTGATATTGTTTGATGTTTAGTTGAACTCTTCCGTTTAATCTTTGTTTTGATGAACCTTTTGCTGTCCATGCACGTACTCTTCCCCTTCCTGTACCTTTTACTCCTGCTCCTTCTTCTGTGGCTGTTCTTGTCCCCGTTATTGCGCCTGCTTCATCTTTTCCTGCTCCTATATCTTCTCCTGCATTTGACCGTCCTTCGCCAGGGTTGTCTTCTACTTCAGCCTGGTACCGCTGTAATCTCAGGTGGATCTTTACGTAGCAAAACACGGAAGTAACCAGAGATACCACAACGGCCACAAAAGCAACAATCTCCGAAACCGTTTGACTCCAGACACGAACCAATCCGCATAAAACAGCAATTATCCAGCATAAAAGTATAACAGCTTGAGTTCGCTTTAGTGTCACAACTTGTCTGTATCTCAGCCTCAATAACAGAACAAGAAGTCTGTCAACACTGATAGCTGTTGATATCAGTACAGTCACTCCAAACAAAACATAGTTGGATATACAAACAACCTCTTCGACGTAATACACAATATCTATGTCGGTGTTACCAAGATCAATGTAAAGAAATAAAACAGTCACGAACAGAGGTTGTGAAAAAAGACCCACACAAAGATCGGTAGCGGCTAGACATTCAAACAAGACCTTTGCAGCGGGATGCAAAGAGGACACTTTATAAAATGTTAATAGAAGCAGACCATTACCAAGAGATGCAGTGAAGGAGAGGACAATGTTGAAAGCGAGGAGAAATGCTACTACTCCAATTGGTAATTGTGAAAATAACTGACTTGTGAGGGTCGCCATTGGCGCTCACGTTCAGACTTGTGGCTCTGTCTTTCCCTCTTTTGGCAGCAAATGATTGTTTATTGGGCGATCCCTATTCGATATAAGAGTATTATTGTTTTGTCAAGAATTTTAACAGTTTCTATTGGATAAAAAATTCCTCCTGTTGTCTGATTTTCCGATGACAAATGTCACAGCTATAATTAGACTTGTTTTTAACTCTTTTGTGTTTTATTCATATTCTTTGAATTTTCATCATGTTTAGTAAGCAGGTGCCATATTATTTAACATACTAAATGACGTAGAATCTGTGAATTGCTTTTCGCCAATACTTTGTAGAGCTTTCTCAACAAGTCAGCTTTTCTTTTCAGTTCCTGACCCATGTGTGTCTTTGCCCTTCTTAGCTATGCTCGTTTTTTTTTTAAGGTAACATATTTGTGGTTCTTTTATGATAAGCAAGTGCTTTTTAGATGAAAAAATTTGCATAATATACTTATGTTAAGGAACATCGTGGTAAATTTTCATAAATAAAGACATCATTGAGCTACAAACAACAACAAAACGCTCTGATTGTCTTCTTTACTGCAATTCTCACTTCTCTGAAAAATTAATTATTTTGCCACGAGTGTGTTCCCTAAATTCAGAATTCATTAGCCAGAGCCAATTTGCCGGCTCGTCAGGATATGTCCGTGAGTAGAGGTACTCTTTAACTTCGCCAAAAACATAAGTGCAAGGCAAAAAATATTCGTGAAAATCTTAGCTCGATATTACTTTTTCCTCAGAATGAATTCGATTAAGGTTTAAGTTTAAAAGAGAAAACACAACTTTAAAATTAATTAAATTTGCTTTGAAACGAGTTGGGTGTGGTGTGCGGAAAAAAAAGGTTACCACCGCAAATAGCCAGCTGAAAAGAAACAATTACCTCCATACTTCTTTTGAAGTAAAAACGAAGAAATAAGCCACACGAAATATTGGAAAATCACCGCAGGAAAAGAAAACAAAATGGTCTTGACCGAAAACCCTTCAACTCTGTTTTTCTTGAATATAGAAAACCCCCCTTCTGCAGTTGAAAGTCTTACATGGCTAGAGAGACTTAAACATCACCACCTGCTCATTTCGGAAACTAGATTCGTTCTTTGGATGTTCAGTGTGGTGTTCAAGAGGAGAGTTCTCAACGCCTTTAGCAATGAAAGAGTGGTAACTGCTATAAAATAACATGGAGAACCTAACGGAAAATACAAACTAAACAAGAATTAATCAATTTCGTTGCTTCACGGGCGTACATGATCGAAGTCTTATTATGTTTGTTTCGTCATTGATCTTATAATTTCCATTGCAGCCATTGTGGGAAATGGTCTTTTTTTTTTCCCCTCTCTACAAGATTTCTTTCCTTCATCAACCATCAAAATGTTTGTTCAGTAATCTTGCATGCACTGATATCACTGTTGGACTCAGTTTCCAGCCGTTTCATCTCCCTTACATAATTTCCCAAAAACACTCAGCAATTTGTTACCATGGCTCGCTCATCAACCGAACCTTGGGGGTTATTTTCTGTTGCGTCTCTGTCCTCACACTGACTGCAGTAAGTAGAGACAGACTTTTAGCTGTTTCACCAAGGTTAAGATATCGACAGTGGTAACTCTGAGGCGAGTAGCCCTTTGCTGGCTTGTTTGTATTACAAGAGGAATAACAAACCATTCTATCCTTCCTATTTATTTGATAATCAGTAACATGGGTGTAATTTTTTCGATGATAACTTCTACTTTCTGCTACATAGCATTTTACATAAAAAAACTCCGCCGTCAAGAAGCTCAACTCCAAGCTTAAACTATCATTCCCAAATTGTGTGATACAAGTACAATTTTCAAAGATAAAAACATAGCAGAATGACGTGCTCATTGTTGAGTTGAATTAACAACTGAAAGATGGAAACTTAAAAGCCGCGCTTCAAAAAATTGCAATATCACTGTCATCATCCGAATCATCATCGCCAGATATCGTGATTTCAATTTCGTCGTCATCATCATCATCGTAATCGTCATCATCGTCATTTTCATCATCATCGTCATCGACATCGTCATCTTCCTCGCCACCTTCGTCGGATTCCTAAGAGAAAAAAGGCATAGAGTCGTTATTTTATTGACCTACATCAAACACGTGTTGCACTAAGTGACGTGTTCTTGAAGTATGTTCCAAAAGTAATTTAAAGTTCATCTCTGCTTTAGTGCCAGGGGGCGCTATAGTCCACAACCTAACAAAAAGCAGGATTTTGTATGCAAATAAGGCACGAACCAATCACATAACCGAATCCGCATCCAAGATGGCGGTTTCACTTCTCTTTGATTGGTCCGTTCCTACGAATATTGATATGAAAGTCCTTAAGATTCTCATACCTGCTCGTCCTCGCCATCAGCCCTACGCAGCCGCCCGACTTCGTACACCCGGCAAACGCTTTCGTCGGTGCTGGCCTGATTCTAAAAAAGAACGTTACCGAATTTATGATATGAAATAATTCACGTGAACTGTTATGACATGATGACAAGATCTTTACGATGATAGTTTGCAATTTATGCAATCATGAAATGACAAGTAAAGCCAGTCAGATGGTTCGCATTGCCAAAGTTTCTCCCAGTTGTCGTGGCATGAGGTAGCTGGGATTACTGCTAGCTCCTGAGCTTGCAGTGCAGGCGTTATATTAGGGCGAGTTAACATTAAGAAGTTCGCGATCGATTATTTCACCGGCCATGTTTGACTTAGAGTTTGAGTGGAAAGTGGAAGGAGGGGGCTGTGAAAGGCGAAAAGACGCTTGCTCGAAGAGGCTGTTAAAAAGCGAAACACCCCATGACTAATTGTGCCTCACCGCATTTTCGGAATTGAGCAAGTAACCGTAATCACAAGAAAAAGAAAAAAGAAGAAAAAAAAAGTGTAGAGCAGATGAGTGAAACTGTGAGGCAGTTTTTTTTCAGCGTAGAGACAAATGGCTTCGACGTAACCTTTTCCGAGGACACAGATATGAGCTGATATTCGCTGCATCCTATGTTCTTTGAGTGTAGCTTCCGTTAATCCCTTTGACGATGTTTCTTCCATTTGATCGTAAACGGTACTTTGAAGCAGACACGCTTCTGCACTCGAAGGTTTGTTTTATAATTAGTTTTAAAGCTAACCAGCATCTGAAATAGAAAGCTTTTCCTAAAAAAACCAGTGGGTAACACTGCCAGCAGATCTTTTCCAGTGACCAGTGTGGAAATTAAGACTTTTTGCTACCCTCGTAATGCGCGAGACACTCCATGTTCTGATGAACACTTGAGAGATTCCCTCAATCTGTCTACAGCCGCTTCCTGCTCTAAAAAATTCGGTTTTTCTAGGCAGCTTCCTCGTGAATGAAATCGGAATTGTCAACTACGCCTTCGAAAGAGTTCACCCTCTTTTGTTTTTCCCGCAAGATAATCATGAAGCAGTTTGGCTAGTGATTGACAAGTAGATCTAAACCGCACCAATCGGCTCAGGTCTTACGATCAAGATAAATTGAATTTAATGTTTCATAGAAATCACAAGAATCCTCTTACCTCTGAAGAAGTGTCGGAGAAGAGGGAGAAAAAAAGAGGAGAGGAAGTTAAGCAGGAGCGGGAGAGGAAGAGGATGGGAATGAAAGAAGAAGGATGGAAGGGAGGAAAACAAAACAAGGCAGAGGTTTCCGATTTTTAAGCTTACCTCAATAACGGCTACAAAGCTGTCAGTTATATCGGTACACAAATCAAATATTGTCTTCTTAACGTCGATTGTAGCTGTTTGAAAACAATTGAAATTTCCAACATCATTTTCTCACTCATTTCGTAAACGTCAAGATATTTCAAATTAACTGATAACGAGCGCCAAAAAAATTTTCTATTAAAATTTGTAGCAAGCCCTCCTGCTCACCTATTGGTTGATAATCTGTTGCGTCAAAGGTCCTGAACGAGGTCTCGTACGGTCCAAGGAGCCTGGAAGCTAGCGGTATTTCCAAAGGATCCGAAAGATGTTTTACTATAAAATACGGAAGAACAAATACCGCTCCCTTCAGTCCAGAATTCATTTTTTTTTTTCATTTTTTGAGATATCAGAGGCTCTGAGAGACTTTTCCCTGAGGGCCCAGTTATGTAAAGGGCGGATAACGCTATCCGACGGATAGAGTTTCTAGTGGATAGCGCTATCCAACCTTCGAAAGACTGGAGCCGGAAGTTTTAGGGTTATGAGTGGAATAAAAGAGCTAGAGCTCTTTCACTTTTCCAAACACCGCAAAAGTTGCTAAATAATTGATGAAAAGTTGAAAAATTTCCTTACGCAATTTTGGATGTCTATAAACTGCTAAAAACCTATGGAACCATAATCCCGGGTGAGTATTCTGTGCTCTCAATTTGAATTTGAATATCGAGATGACATATAGATCGCAACTAAAAGCTCACGACTTGGACGCACTAAAACCTCAATGTCGGGTCTGGTTTCCTTCGTGAAAAATTAATAAAGTATCAACAAATTTGAGAAGTGTGTAAACAAGTAAACATGAAATTACCCCCATACATGACGTCACCACTGTTATTGAAGATCACGTGACATTGATCTAGTGAAGGACACGTGTCCAGTAAATGGAAAGAGCGAAGATCCCACTGTTTTTAGCGTCAAGGATTATTGGCAAAGCAAAAGGCACACTGTTTATTTGAAATGAGTTGCTTTGGACATTCTAAGGGGTTAGTGTCACAAGAAACAGCAGTGCTTCGTCAGTTGTGAGGGCGGGGAAATAACCAGATAGTTTGGTTTTATCGACTAGGTTGATGATGTAAATTGGCCAGCAAATCACCAAGGATATTCAGACATAAGTTTATGCTCAGTGGATCAGTCAGGTGACTGTGTATTAGTTCCCGAAAACGCTCAAGATGAGGAAACAATACACTTTTCTTATGAAATAATAGCCCTTGATATCTATCTCTCTCCTAATTCACTGTCAAAGTAAGAAGAAGGAGGTAGAGTGATTTTTCGAGATCCGTGAAAGGCCGACGTTGTGTTACGTTATTTTCGCGAATCTGGACTCACTGCTTTACAGTCTAGCATTGGCTCGTTCTTTAAAAACAAAAAAAAGGATACAATCTCTGAATTGATGATAATCTCCAGTCCGGAGGGATGAAAAACGCCGCTGACAAAGTTGTTAAACTTGTCAAACTTGTGTATAACCCGTTTGCCTTTGACATCCCATAATACACCGTCGTTCAGTACCAGGTCGTCCGTGGGATTGAAGGAGGCGAGGTTCTTTGAGTAGTTGTTAGTGTTGTTGGAATCGTGCAGAGTTAGTACCCGCTGACCTGTCGCAGTGTCGTAAATCTGATGGTTGAATATAATCTAGTGAATAAAATCATCACACTCTAACTGCATTCTAATGCTCGCAATTATCGAGAAATAAAAAGGGTGTTTTGGCAGAGAAGTACCACAAGCAATAAACGACAAAAAAAAAAACCTGAATCAAATACAAGAAGACATTGGTCAACCTTTACTGAGGTAAACACAAGGCTTTGCCTCCAATTTATCAACGATCTACCGATAAAAATCTCGAGTTCGGCGCCTTAAGTTTGACTAATGTTTCAAAAGGCGTATTTCAACTGAGTGACTTGAAAGAAAAACCAAAGTTGTTTCTGAAGCATATCAAAATAGCAAATTAAAAAATTATCAAACACAGCCAAGAGGCCTCAGAACAAGTAAACTGAGGCGCAGAAAAATGATCTTGGCCATGAAGTCTGAGCTAAAAATACTTCTTAAAAGTCCATGTATTCGAGACAAAAAATGATCGTGTACAAACTTGGGCGAAATTGGTGATTCTATCTTGCTATCCCGTGTTCACGCAGTAGCAATTTCGCTGATCTATTTTTCCTTTTGTAAATGTTCTAGATGAACAGCGACAATTTGTCAAACTAAGGCTGATCGTGATGTATTTAGAAGTGAAAATGCATCAAATGTCTTGAACTCACATGCGCAGTAGCGTCGTGTGTGCCAATAATTCTGTCTTCTGAGAAATTACTAAACTTTACCCAGATGTCTTCGCTAAATGGATGTCTGAGCCAAAGAGAAACAAATAAAATTAGAAAGTAAATAACATTTTTTATCAAATAGAGAGATAAATGTAACGACAAAATATTATAGTTCGCCTACTGTCAACGTGTTATTAACACCAATCCGATTATAGGATACAAGCCATGACATACACCAAAATTATTTCCCATTTTGCTTGTTTTGATCTTGGGCGTCAATTGCCGCAGGTGAATTAAGTTGGAATCATTGCTCGTCTCCTGTAATCTATGAAATTAATTTGTCTAAGTGTCTTCTGTAAAAGTCGTAGCTCTGACAGAATAATGTAAAACTTCTTCTTGTATTTCAGCGAAAGTCAAGTCAATAAAAATTAATGGTAAAACATAGTGAAGTATGTGTTTGTTTTATGTTTCTGCGACAAACATTGCAGTTTGTTAAAGGTGAGATACAAATAAACCAAGCAGAGACGCAAACAAGGACGTTCCTATCCAATGCACTAGTGGTACGAATCAAACAGGTTTTCAAGTTCAGACTTACTTCATTTCGAAAACGTCTCCAAATGACCAAAGAGCACAGGGAGGCAAAGCAGACGAAGATGACGTCAATAAAAGTTCGCGGTCCTAAAAATTGAAGAATGAAGTACAGAAAGACAATTTCAGTGATAAATGAATTCGTGAACACAACCTGAAAGGGTCACATAAGCCTTAGAAAGGTTGATAACGTTGCAAAACGCGCTGCAAAACTGATGAATAAAAAGGGTTGATTGGTTTCAGCGAAATATATGGAAACTGAACAGTTAACAAGAAGACTGAATTTGACCGAATGTTAAGTAATTTAAAAGCAGTAGCGGAACTGCCTTGTTTGTGTGGATGTGGACCGAAATCCAACATCGAACCTAACTGGTTACCATTTGACTGTTGTTGGGTTGGGGGAGGGTGGGGTGGGTGCGCCAAAAAAAAATTGTTGAAAAACATTAATGAAACTTTCGACTTTGTTCGAAGTAGAAAGAAAGGTACTTTTAACTATATAGGGAGGGAAACTTCCATGTTGTACTCTGACTTTTGAGCATTGGCACATGGAAATTGCTCTGTCTGCGCTACAGAGATAAGTCGCCTCTTCCTGAAAAATGTAATTTTTTTTTTAAATAAATACGTGAAATACAAATTAACATGAATAACACGTGAATAACAGTGACCAGCGTCTAATTTCTCTTTACAATATCACTCCTTGAATCAAACATTAGGATCACGAGAATAAAGAAAATGATCACCAAATAAGAAGCTCTTGATTTTTAAACAAATTCTCTCTGTCAGCACCTTAGGAATTACATAGAGAACAGTATGGAGAATCTGCATACTGAGGTTAGCATGTAAAGGGTCAAGCCCTGAAGAGAAATTTTTAAGGAGTAAATTTGATGTCTGAGGAACTGTGTTACGGTTTGTTCAACGTAAAAACATTTGAAAAAATCGGTTTTCAGTTAAACTGGTTTTAATCTTCTTCACTCTTGAGAACCTGTCTTTATCACTGGGGGGAGGGGTAGGTGAATTTTTGGGGATCCCACGGTTTTTAGGGGGGGGGGAGCGGAGGGGGATCAGTCGTCTCTAACAGAGCTTAGAGGAGCAACTATAGAATTGACTGCCAATGAGGTGGGATCATTACAATACTACAGAAATTTAAAGGGGGATCAGGTGTATTTTATGGTGAAACAAAAAGAATACTCCGATCCCCCGCCCCACTCCCCTGGAGGAAAATTGACAGGCCCCTTCTTAAGTTTATTTCAACTGCTTCGTGTTTGCCAAATTTAGCCAACCAGGATCTTTGCTATCCTTGGGAGTGGTTAGTCCTCGATATCAGTTATAGATCTTAAAAATCTCATTGAATGTGGTAACAGAGAGACTTACTGTAAAACATGCACATGTAAAGAAGCTGTTTTCTTCAGTATCGCGAATGGCCCTGAGCGGTTTAAATCTAGTGGAGAACAACACAGTTAGACACAACCGAGAACTTAACTTAACACAATCAACGACTTATTGTGAAACTTCGTCGGTAAAATGCGTCAGAATTCTGTAGAGGAACATTATCTTGAACATTATCTTGAGCAAACTTAGCATATTCGAATCGTTTCCTTGAGTCCAAACCTATCTACTAATAAAACTGAAAATAAAAGACTTCAAAAGGAGATCAACTAGTGTCACGTCCTTGCACGTGATAAACTCCACTTCTTTTGGTCGACGCGAAGACGATAAGCCGGCGCTTTTGAAAAACACGAAAAATCCACTCTGTTCAGAGATTATGGAAACCTCCGTCACCTGTGTTCAAAAATACCGTTTACGTGTGGACAGGGGTCTGAGAATCAGGTTACAATGATTCTGTTGAGAGAACATTAAGAATTTCTAATAAAGCGATACGAAGTACAAATAAGGCATCTCCTACCTTCCGTACACAAACCGTCTGTTTAGTCTGGCGCCGTTAAATCCGCCATGACGCGGAATCACCTTCAGGTGGGAAAACATTTTTCAAGATTGAGTACAGATAAATGTTGAGGGAGATCACTCTGGAATAAGAGCTGACACGAGTATCAGAACGACCTATTATGATGATGAGATAAGTGTTTCCTTTGTCCGCCACCGTGGCAAAATAGTTTTGTTTGAAGCTAAGAACAATAGCAATATACATACTTCTCTTCGCTTTAACCTCGTCGTCATGTTCGATGGTGCGTAATATCTGTACTTTGGTTCAGGGCATTTGTGGGGTCTGACGATAGACAAATCGGAATAAGTTGATTGTTTTATATAAACGGGCAAACATTCGGAGAAACAGTTAAAAAAAAGGAAATAAATACATAAAAACAGAAAGGGAGTGTGAAAAAAAAACCAAACAAAACAAGAGAAAGTCTCTTCGTCTAGTGACCTAGAAAACCTTGTAGGCAAGAAATATTTCTTACTCACCTACCGGTCTACCAGGAGGAGTTTAGGGTTTCACAAACCTTTCATATAAGTAGCTACCGTTAAAGAGATAGGCGGTGGTGATTACTTAGGGGTCGTACAAAATTCGTAAAAAATCTCAACGAGGTCATTTGGTATTATAAGTCGAGTTGATCACCACTTCAGTCAACGTTAACTTCGGAACTATTAACGGTGGCAAATTTTCATTATCTACTCAGTTTATAGTACCAAATTACCTTTTTAAACTCTCCAACCAACAAAGCACCACAGTTCTTTAGACAGGTAGGGGAATATAAGTTGATCTTGTGACAAATTCTCCGTACGAACACCATAAGAATTATGTAGCAGACAGTAAGGATACCTGACTTATCGGTCTGTTCCCATATTTTCCGGGCTCGCTCTACAGATTTAAAGAAAACAAAAACAGGATATGTTAGTCCCTGTAAAACTTAGACGCTTAATCAGACTTGCGCACTTATTTCGCTTAATCCTGTTCACCAAACCTTTGTCTACTTGTCTAATAAGAGTTTAGAAACTCCAAGCGGGCTTGAAACCAGATTTAATTCATGTAATTTTCCTCAACTGTTTCGTTTGGGAGAGCAAAGCGTGAACCTTTTAAGCAACGTCAGAGGTTCGAATCCTGATTAAGTTAGAGTAAAAGAACTTGCTTAAATTTGAACGGAGATATCTTTTCACCAAACCTAATTGGAGTGGGTCCTGAACACTCAAAAATTTCTTATGCAGTATTTGTTCTCTCGCCCGATAGCCTCGTTTCCGTGCATTTTCACGCAGATACCGCTATACCACAAGAATGACGTCCAGAACTGTAATAACAGCCATTAACAACTATTCACCGAAGGGGAGGTGCCTAGTGGTGGATATACGGCTCGGCAAATATCCACCTCATACCACCCATACTGAGGAGAATAGTTGTTTTAGTATATACCAAAACAGTGAAATACTGTAGCACTAAAGGTCATATTAACGCATTTCTTCCTGCAACGATTACCATCTTTCCGGGCGCAAATCGCGCGCGCGCTGCTTGGAGGTGATTAGCAAGGGATATTTGGAGTTTGAGTAGCCAATCAGATCGCACCTATAATGCTACCCACTGTGTATATACTCACAAAACTTTTAGACTTTAACTGACTGTACCAAAGATGTGTTACAGATGTTTCGTTGCACAACAATATTGCATGACGAAGTAACATCACCCCTTATTTTCCTCTTAGTTTCGTGACCATCAAAATATTGACTACAAAGGAGTTAAAAGACAGAAATGTTTGAGTTTACGCCTTGTAGACATCTTACCGAGTTCAGGATTATCAGGGTACTTGGCCTTTGGCGATTTTCCATCTGAAATTAGAACAAACAAACAAAAATTAGTTCCCAGAAATGAAGAAGGGGCACTTTTTTTCGGCCTCTAGGGTCTACCCTGAATGTACGTCCCACCTTTCGTGTGTCGACTAGAAATCACTGTAATTTATTAAAAACCACGTTCTTACTACTTGGACTGAGCAGAATGTATAGAGCATATTTGAGAGAAATTACATTTCAAACGCACACCTGGTACACTGGTATCTTCATCTCCTATAGTATCCGTGATACTGTTGTCTGTGGTGAACCGACTCGTTACACTGCTACGGAAACCGCTGCTGGATGGCTCCGTGGTAGATGTGCTAGTGGCGTTTCCATCGTCGTCAAAATCATATGGGGATCGGAGAGGTGCCGTCTCCCCAGGGTGATAGGAGCGTTTCTAAGGAAAAAAAAAGGGAAACAGAACTTTTCGTTAAACAGGTGAAGAAAGAAAAAAGAAATCAATACGTTGGGTGAGAGAAAATGGAATAGTCTCGCGAATACGAACAGGGAGGGGAGGGAGAGTGCATGAATTGAAAAGTGGGAAAGAAGAAGGGGAAAAGAAAAAGGTAAGTTCACCCTTTCACTCCCAAGATCTACTTGGAAATTCTTCCCTCTTACCACGATACATTTCTTTAAAAATTTGAGGGGAGAGTTTGGTGTTCTGTTATGATGATATTCTTCGGCTGATGAAGCTGTCTGTTCTCATAACGTATTCACGAGATAACAAACTGGAACCTCAAGGAGAAGTTACATATTGATCAAGTCTGGGATACTTATTTTACTTTGACATAACAAGCGGGAGAAGGATAACATTGTGGTACTCAGAATGGAGATGAAACAGTGAAAAATTGTCATATCGCATTTCCTCAAATAAGAGGTTATATAATTTCGGCCAAAGGAGGGGGCGCCTATTGGAAGGATGGCTCTAAATCGAAGGGGTCGCTTATAAATCTCCTGTTCTGATTCCGCTGCGGTTGAAGCTTGATAAATTATAGATGAAGTGGCAAAAGAAAGTGTTTTTCTTGGTATTCCTATCAGTTGAGGAAACGAGGGAGGAGACGGGAGTGGGGGGGAGGGAGGGGGGGTTTCGAGGGGGCGCCTGAGGGCGGGCACTTATTCGGCGGAGGGCGCTTCTTAGAGCGTGGGTGCTTATTCAAAGAAATACTGAAATGCTGTATACCTAACAGGGTAGAGGTTCGGTCGGATAAAAGAGTGGCTGAAAAATGAGAAGGGTAAAGACATGGCAGACCATGAATTGATCTTATGAAAAGGTGGTCAAAAAGCGGAGAAGAGCAAGTGAAAAACAAAACATGCTTTCAAGAGAGGACAAATCAATGAATATAGAATGTCTCATTTAAGGAAAGAGGGCGAGTTAAGCACAGAGACGTAAAGAGGGTGAATATTCCTCTTACAAAATGCTGCGTGGGTTTCTGTATCCCGTATGTCTTGTCCTTAGTCTTCCAGCGCATGTACACATTCTTGAACTCCTTCCGAACCTGTAGGGTTTTTTACAATAAAGCAAGATTGTGAAAGTGAATCATATTTCCGCGTCCATTAAATCAAATTGAAATCGGGAAAAAATGAAAAAAAAGGTGTTACTCACCGTCTTGTCCAATAGGAGATAAAACACTAATATAAACAGGCCCTGTAAACGAGACAAGTTCATCAAAAATTTGTCGCTGATCGATTGACTTTCATCGATCGAAGAATTAAAAAACAGCAAATTCAAGGTATTCAGCATTTATTAATTTCGAGACGAGTCCTCACATCTTTTGAGAGTTGAAAATGAAACTGAAAAGGAAACATGCATTTTGCTTCTTCTCGATTACATGTGTTCAAGTACCGAATTAAGTTTTCGTCTCTACGCCTCCTTTGTCTGTTTTTTTAATAAGCTCTTCGACCCAGTTTTTGAGAAGCGATCATTAAATTTTTTTGCGTGAAATAAGAGTGAATTAGGGCTAAAATTTTGCTCATACTCTGATGGCGTAGAAGTAATGCAATCCCGGTTTTAGTTGCAAAAACAACTGAATGAGAGAAATCCTCCATTGCCTTTCCACATTAAAATTAAAAACCACTCGAGATTCTAACCTGGCAGAACGTAAAGGCAGCAAAGACATAGTGAAAGGTTTCCAAATCTTCATTGACCATCAAAATGGCGAACGCGAAAGATACTCCTATCAGGGGAAGAAGACCGGCTGTGGCTCGTAATCCGGCACTGTGACGACGAAAAGCGAGATAAATAAATAAAACATTTGACAAATGAATAGAGAATTATCTAGTTTAAATCATAACGAACAAGTCTTTATTTATCGACGGGGGGGAGGGGGGGGGAGGGGGGAAAGGAAAAGGGAAAGGGGGATCATTGGAATACTCCAGAACGTTATGGGAGGGTTCGGTAAATTTCATTTTATCATTTTCAGGTATTAAAACATTTTTCAGTTACTGAGCAGTTGGAGATTGGTCAGTTAAGGGAAGCGGTTTTCAATGCATGGTTTGCATAAATTTAATGTCTTTCGTTATCTTTGGCGTGGTAGTTAACTATTCACCTCAGTGGAGGAAGCTAGCAGTTGATATTTAATCTCGCCGCTTCACGGTTCGGTAAATATCCACCATGAGCCATCTCTACTTTGGTGAAAAGTTGTTAAATAGTCTTTTACGCTTCAGTCTGGTTTTCCCCAGCGACGCAAACAAAAGCGCAAGCACAAACGCGAGCATCAGGTAATTATGCCAATTGAAAACGAACGTCGACGAGCACAAAGAGTAGCACAAGAAAGATGACAAATTTTGATCCGTGCGCTTGATTCTTGTTTGCTTCTCTATGAGCTGTTAAGCTTGCCTTTGTGCGCGCGTCGCTCGTGAAAACCAGGCTTTAGCATGAGACGATTGGTACGCTCATGTATCAGTCAAAAGTGCTATCTTACGTCAAGTTAGACTGTTCCTCGTCATGGTGATGGTGGTGATGCCGGCGACGTCTCTTTCTTGATTGTTTTTGAAGTGATGTGAACAATGCCATGATAAAGACGAGTGTGTTGAGCTAAGATGATAAAAAGAAAATCAATGAACAACGCGAAATACTAAATCAATCAATGTAAAGGTCTAAAAATACTGTATCATTCCACAAATACAAAATTTTTTGTGTAAATATGAAAAATTTCAGACCGTCATCTCTATGTAATTGTTTGTTTTGTTTGCCACAGCAACATGCATGTCAACTGCGCAAAAGAATACCATTGAGGAAAACAGTGTGTCACAAAACGAATTAAAAAATAAAACGGGCCCAACGTTCATCGACACAGTGTCTGCAACGAAACTACAGATGGAGAGGTGGATGGGAAAACAAGATGAGGAAGAACGGGTGAAAAGTGGACGGTTGACATTAACCCTTCTCATTAGTAAGACAATTCTAATGATGTTAGTGCGGAGAATTTGGTATTGGATCGAGTAATAATCCCCTACTTGATATATTTTTTCCTTTTTTTCTCATCACCGCCCTGCTTCATAGTGTGATGATGTTGTAAGGAGAACGGGAATGAGACCAGCTTCCTAGAGATGTCACTGGAAGTTTTTTTGAAAGATTTTTAATTCAATTGATAATCCGTTTACCACAAGAGATTTACCTCTTGGTTTGCCGTTAACATTGACATGTGTTGTCAGGAGTGGGATCATTCGTGAAGCTACTTACCGCGACAATGATGATGATCGGAATCGTAAACGTCCAGATAAGTGTTCCATCTGTTGACATCCAGCAGCTGAATAGTAAAAAAAAAAAAAGGTCAAATGTCAAGAAATCTAGTGGGAACTGTCACTATCTACTGCTTGGTTTGGGAATGTTAAAAGTGCAAACAAACTGTTTAGGCGGGGTGGTAAAAAGTTCTACAGAGACCATACAAAGTTGACTTACAATCTCTGGTTTCCGTAGCCCTCGTTCGCTAAGCCAGCGGAAACTCCGACCACAATAGCGGGACATCCTGAGACAAAAAAAAAACAGAGTTAAAACCTTAGCACTTGTTGCACAGAAATCTGTGTTTTATGTCTCAAATAGTTTATTATTAGTATTATTTGAAAGCATTAATTGCGCAAAATTATCTTCCAATAAATGATGGCGAGTGAATATTATAAAACAGTGACTTTGATAGGTTTCTTGTACCAGTCATTCCTCTCCCCTCTTCCCTCTCCCCGCTCCCCGCCCCCCCCCCCCTTTTTTTCCCGGAAAAATGCCTGGTTACAGATAACAACTTCTACCTGATAATTTAGGTATACTCACTATCTGTTTACTGGATAATGTATGGATATTGTAGGGAGATTTTAATTGTTAATCACTACAAAGGGTTGATACATACACTCCCTGTTGGACAACATTCGTACCACTTACCCCACCCCACAAAGAAATAAAAAGACATTTTGCCAGTGTCTATATTCCTCTTTTCCCTGAGCCTGCGATACATGTGCAGACCTTCGACGAACATCCACGAGAAAGAAGCGCTGAAGAAATAATGCAGCACTATGGCGATCAACTGACACAATCTCTGCAATGAAACACAAATAAAAGCAACGTCGTAAGATCAGAAGCCAACCTAAATTTTTTGAAAGAAAGCTAAAGCTAGATTTCCACTGTCGCGTTCTTGCCCACGCTAATGAACATGCGTTTGAGAAACAATTTGCCATGGTTAAACTAGACGTTCACGTGCGTAAAAGCATCCATTGAGTGAACGCTGTCACTTTTCAAAGCTAGCTTTGAAACTCTTTACGGTGGCCAATTTACGTTATCAACTCAGTTGATAATACTAAATCACCCTACTGTAAACATAAGTTGGCCTTGTATTTAACCCAACCTGATCTGCCGTTCTGTTGATTCCCAAGAGGAACGTCAGCTCCGCAACGAAGACCGCTACAATAAGGTTCTTATGAATTGTTATCGAATTGCTCTTCAGATTTCTGTAAAGACAAAACAGTGATATTACTGATAATGATACATTTATACAGCGCATCCTCTATAGGAATATGCCCTACAACATTTCGCAGGAATTTTGCAAGTGCCCCGAATTTGAGAATTTTTAGAAAACAACACCACACCACAACACCAAGAGCTCCGCTATCTACGCTTACGAGAAGTGCGTGGGCTCAATATTGTATTGTTCAACTTTGTATTAGAAGAGCCCATGGGAGAAGAGATCATGATATAACGATATGGAATATTTCCCACAATTTCTTGCGACCGTTGTGAGAAGGTCAGGTAAGTAAAATGACGAAAATCAAATAAAAATTACCTTAGACACAAGAATAGTATAAAAGCAGTCAGTAACAGAACCAGGGACACCGATATACCAATGTACGTCACCAAACGCATGGCAAAGGCTGCTTGCTCGGGATACTAGTAAAAAATCGAAAAAAAGAGAAAACTATTTGTGACACTGAAACAACACGCCTCTTCTCTCAAAAAAAAAATCAACAACAACAACAACAAGAACAAAACAAATTGAATTAGTTTTCTTTCACGATTCTCAATTTATGAACTAATTTCATTTCAATCTTCCCCCTGAATCATTTGGATCATTTTCTACAAAATGTATTCTCAATAAAACTAGATTTAGACTCTGCTAGATCTACTAATTATAATAATTTTGTTTGAACTAATTATTAACAATTTTACATTCACTTTCTCGTTGCAATAATTTGGAAACTGAAAACAACCTCCTCTAAAGGAAAAAGTGAAACTGACCCTCATACAGACCTAAAAATAAATTAACCCTTTAATTCCCATGAGTGACCAAGACAGAATTTCTCCTTACAATATCAATAAAATATCAACCAGATAAGTGATGAGAATAAAGAAAAAGATCATTTTGGCGATTATTAGTTGATCCAATACTAAATTCTCTGAACTAACATTATAAGAATTGTATTGTTGACTGTAAGGCGAATTACAAACTTAATCTGGGAGTTAAAGGGTTAACTAATAATCCATAGGAGAAATATATCCTTCAAAGCTTTCTACCTGGTACTTATTAATATATTTTCATTTCTTTATCTTTAAGTTAACCCTTAAGTTGACTCCCAGGATCTTATTGTCAATTCTCCCCTCTGGCTGATAAGGATTTCCTCTAAATAATTTACGAGAATTGGTGTTAGATCAAGATAACAACTACTCCATGATCAGTTGAGGTATTCTCGTTACCTGATTCTTGGATAATGTATGGATATTATAGGGAGAAGTTACATATTTATCACTTCTGGGAGTTAAAGGGTTTTATATTTTTATCTTGCAGCTCTTTCTCTTTCCTTTCTTATTTACACTCTACTACCAACAACTCAAATCTAAATATATATCTTGGCACTCGACCAGATTAGATTTTTAGCTGTTCTGGTAACCATCGTAATTGTAAATGTACGTCTTCTGCAAACAAGGTAGTAAAGTTGTTGTTGTTGCTTTTTGTTGTAACAGCTTCACAACCATCAACCTCACCTGAAGATTTAAGTCTGACAGGACTGCAAAAGCCGTTAGGTGAGTGCAAGAGCAAACTGTGTGAGTTCTATTGGTCTTCACTGATTTACACCCGTAACGTGACCAACCACCTCCACGCGTGTCTCTATGGTAACGAAAAACAATAGGCAGGCTTAGCAATCACAACGCGTCTTCTGGTTCGGGAATAACTATTATCATTGTCTGTCTGTAGTGGAATTTTTGCGGTAGACTCACCATAGACTACCATGTAGAATATCGTAATACTCTTTCAATGCTACCTCAGTTATTTTGGTCGAAAAGCATATTGGGATGCAAGGTAAGCGTTCTTAAACTAAAGGGTAACTTTCTTGTGGTCTGGATATCCTCAAAGAAACAGTAGGGCAAATGACGAATGGTTGTCTGGATCCTTAGATCGCGAGAGCGAAGAAGCTACATCTTAGCAAACGCCAGTATCGCTCTTGCATATGAAAACCGTTCGGAAGTTAAAGCATAGCCACTGTTTTTCGTAATGATGGCAAAAGACGTCAACCAAAAGTACCTGTACATGTTATATTCGATTATAGTATATTTTATAGCGGTTTTTGCCATAACGACGACGTGCAACTCTTGAAGTGTCTCCGATTGGCGGTTTCTAGGTTACCATGTTCTCCCGCTGACGACAACTCGGAACGAAAATAAGTACACAGGCGCGAAAGCGGCGCGACTAGACAAGTGTCTCTATGGTAGATTCGAGAGTATGCAACAACATAAAATTAAAGCTATTCATTATTATACTCACGGTACTGAATAATTCCAGTGCACACAAATGTAAGACGATCGATTCACCTAACAAAAAGGAAAGATGACAAATAAACCAACATGACAGCAGTTGAATTGATCACGTGGTAAACCAGGATTATTTAAGAGAAGACAACTTAAACATTCTTGGGTTAGTTTCTTAAACAAATCCTAACTAAAATTAGTAATAAATAACAACTTACAAGTCTGTTGGCAAAGGCAATGCGGACAGGATATGTTAAGGGAGCCATTTCCATCTCAGGTAACTTGACAGAGATGACATCAGAGCTGACTTCAACGTTGTACTTCGAGTCACTGGAAAAGAAAAAAAAAGACCTTGAATATATTTTAAAAACCGTCATCCAGAAGAAGATTAACCTTTTACCTCCAAGATCTCATTAGTAATTCTCCTTACTGTCTGTCATACAATTCGTATGATGTTAGTTCGGAGAATTTGGTATTGGATCAACTAACAATACCTTAATTTATATTTTTCTCTATTCTCATCACTTGTCTCCTTGATATTGTATTGATATTGTATTGATATTGTATTGATATTGTAAGGAGAAATTCTACCCTCGTCACTCGTGGGAGTTAAAGGGTTAACAGGAACTGCAGATGTCAAACTTGGAAACCATTTATGCTTATTACACTCACAAACTACAACGTGGTTCGCTTAAAATAAATTAATATATGAGTTTTATCAAAAATAAGAAGAAGACAAGCAAAAGCAGTTATAGCAAATCGTAAACTGCTTTTAATTATTTCTGGTACATATTCCATTTCCCAATCAAACCACAATATACACAGCCAGCAGTCCCTTCTTCTCGGTGCATTCCGTCGCACGATTAAAATAAATTCAGTGGGAAAAAAATGACGTTATCGCCTTTCACACCCAAAATTCAACGCATCAATTTTTTTTTCTTTTCACAATCTCTTTTGACTCGTGCGACAGACTTCGCTGAAAAGCAGGGACTGCTCGTAGTCTAACCACGAAATAGTCTCTTCTAAATACTGAGGGAAAAACCAAAATTGTTTAAAAATTCTATCCAAACGTACTTTCAATGCATTTAGTGCATGTAACATACCGGATCTTCGCGTCAAACGCCTTGGGTAATAAATCTCCGATATTTCTGATGATCATGAAGCCAACTCCTATGTTGTCTTCCACGTCTAAAACAAAATTAAATAAAAAAATATTTAGTTCTCTAAAAGAGCTGTCACTCACAACATTACAATAATCATTGCAAAAAAAATTATAGCAATCTTAAAAATTGTTCAAATCCGCCTATCTTTGTTGTTGTTTGCCAGCTCTCCCAGGTATCCTTTTTTCCTCGCGTGCGCGCGCGGAATCCAAACGCGCACTAATTTTGCTGTGTCAGGGTTTAATCTAGAAACTACCCAAAGAAGGCCTGGCGGACCCCCTTCTTTAGTTTTAGGGAGGCCCTTTACCGAGAAAAGGGTTATTACTATGTAAAATAGTACTTACAAAATAAGATTATCCTTCGGCACAATTTTTAGCGCCTCATTTGATATTTAAACGTACCTTTTATAAAGCAAATTTTTCGACTTGTGGATATCCCGCAAAATCGTACTTAAGTATAAACCCAGGTACTTGTTATGCAAGTTACGTCAAATTCAAGACTTACCTGTTCCACGAAAGAAAGGTTTAGGAAGGTAAATTCTATTGGAGATATTACGCCAAATTTTATAAGGAGAGTCGCTGTAAAGGTCTGTTCTCGCGGGGTACGATAATCCAGAGAATCCTTTGACATACACTGGATGAAGTTCCATAACTATGAAGAACATGGCATGGATATTAGCAAGTGAAAGCAATCGTTTGCTTACAATGAAACCGTCCTCTAGGTGAATCAAAATAGTTTCTATAGCTTGCGGAAAACTCATAAAAAGGGCGAAGTTACGGTATTCTAAAATATAGGCTACTACGATTTTCACATAAATAAGACAGGAAAGTATCATTCGTGCGCATGTTCAGGATCAAGATCTCTAGAACGCGTTGAATGCCGTTTAGTAATATTTCATAAATCTCTGATAATAGCTACCGTGCGCTTCTTAACCCAAACACCACAAGTAAAATCCCCAAACTGATCAGAAATCTCTATTGACATCATCTGTCTTTCATAATTTCAAATTCCAAAAAATGCAGTGATATTGTTTGCAACATTTCAATCACTTATGAGACAGAGCGGAGGAATTCCCCGACAAGTAGGTATTAAAATTACCTCAAAATGCGACACAGCCCTGTTACACACAGCAAACTCAACAAAATATAATTCTTACCAATATTGGGAGTAATAATCGTGTACGGTGGCAAAATGCTGTCGGTAGAGCGCCTGTATCTGCGCGAGTCTCGTTTTAAGTACGGTAGACTTCTGGCTAAGTTTCCGCTGAAGTTTTCCATCTGTTTTAACAAAGCCGCTGTCCCTGCGGAGTGCTGTCAAATTGAAAGAAACAGCAGTCAAGATAAGAGGCTTACACGGCCAACGGAAGATAATAGTAGGGTAAGTGTACATAAAAATATCTACTGCTCCCAAAAATCGCCTTACAAAACTCTTGACCTCACTGCCAGTACCTTCGAGCTAGTGCCGGTATAAACAAGGTCACAATCCAACGGTCATGCGTTTCTTGGAGCAATATTCAAAAGAATTTACAGAGTAATTATGTGTCCTTTTTGATACACTCTCATGATCGACCATTGATACTTGCGTCTTGGTAGCAAACGTCTGCCCGCGTATGCGACGGATTGTGCATGACAATGGTTTATGCAAGTCAACAGAACTAACGTTGATAACATTTTTGAAAACCGGAGCCGAATTGTAAAAAAATTAAGACTAAAGATTACTGCGAATGACCACAGACACCTGAAAATATCTTAGTAGAAGCTCGCTTTCCGAACAAGTATGATGATCACGGTTAAAAACTCGCTATTGGCTTCTGTTTCCAGTAATGCGAATGGCTGAAAGGGCACGAGTTTCACAGGCCAATTGGAGAGCATAGTGAAATAAAAACCAGCGACAAATCGACCGTGGATTACTTGCAAAAAGAAAAAATAAAATAACAGCAAAAATAATTCGGATCAATGTCAGGACCTACGTAACTGCGCACCTACCCTTCCCTTAACCCAACAATAACACTAACTTGTTATTAGTTGACTGTTCTTGGGTTAGGGAAGGGGTAGGTACAGACTTGCTCAGATACTGATGCAATAATTATTACCCGTTGAACGACGTCCCACACATCTTTGTTATCGGAGCTAAACAGCGTACTGGCTGACTGAAGAAGGACCTGTGGATCATATCAAATAATTACTTGAGTTGTTGTTCTTGAGAGAAGCAGAAATTGTAAGCAGAAAAGAAGAGAGAAGCAGAAATTGTAAGCAGAAAAGAAGAGAGAAGCAGAAATTGTAAGCAGAAAAGAAGAGAGAAGCAGAAATTGTAAGCAGAAAAGAAAAGAGAAGCAGAAATTGTAAGCGCGAGGGATTCCGGATCGAAAAGTCGGTTTTGGTCAGTAAACTACTCTCTTGGTTGCGTTTTCTGGCGAAACTTTCTTTAACCCTTTACACCCTAACATCAGTATGCATTTTCTCCATACTGTTCTCTATACAATTCTTAAAGCGCTGACAAGGAGAATTTGTTTAACGATCCAGAGCTTCTGTAGTTGTTGATCATTTCCAATATTCTCATGACCTTAGTGTGTCATTCAGGGCTGATATTGTAAGGAGAAATTAGATGCTAGTCACTCTTCAGGATGAAAAAACTGACCAGTGAACTTCATTTGCACATTCGCAGCTGCATATTTAAATTAAAAGAGGATTTTCCCGTCCTAAAAAAATTTGTACGTTGTGTCACATCATTATTTCGAAACAGTTCTCTTAGTCACAATTTCACTTCTTGACAAGACTTGACAAGAAATGGGAAATTTAGACACCATACAACTATTATCTCCGCCACCAAAATTTTTTAAACACAGATAAGGTAGTGAACGCGTTCTCCGATTCAACAGGTCTTCCCCACGCGAGGAGGTCAAGAGCTTCCTTAACTGGTGATCAATTCCTTCATTCTCGTGACCGTAATATTTGATTCAGGGATGATATCGTAGGGAGAAATTAGATGCTAGTCATTCTTAGGGGTCAAAGAGTTAAAGCTAGGCATTATGGGATCGTTGCTTGAGGTGCGACCGTTTCGATTCCCGCCAAATGAGCCGAAGTCGGCGGCGTCACGCCTTGTTTAGGCCAGGCCACTAAGTCAAATGTTATGCTCATTTTAAGACAACTACCCAAAGAATACAATCCCCTTGGGTGCTCAAACTGCGGTAAGTACTATATCTTTACTTTAAAATGGCCGAGATAGAAATTACGCGGTTTCGGCAATAAACTTCTCTAACTTTCGCACCTTCGCAAACTCCTTGGTCTTGGCTGAAACAAGCGTGCTGGAGTTTTGTTGACTCTCGTATCCAAACAGAGTGGTGATAATCGTCAGTGCGATTTCTATGTCTCTGGCGTACAGTTGAGGGGATAACGTGATGGCAAGATCTAACTGCTGTCCTATACCAAGGGCGAAATCTGGCTTCCAGTCAACGTTACCAGACGTCAAGTTTTTTAGCTACAAAAGACACAAGGGTAAGTTAGTATTATCAAGTGACTTGATAACGTAAATTGGCCATCGTAAGGAGTTTTAAGGCTGATGTTTCGAGCGTTAGCCCTTCGCCAATCGCTCTGACGAAGGGCTAACGCTCGAAACGTCAGCTTTAAAACTATTTACGGTGGCCAGTTTACGTTATCAACTCAGTTGATATCTTCCACCGATATTGCACAAGAGTTTGTTTAGAAACTTAAACCCTCTACACAAAAGAAACCAGTTGAATTGCCATCTGTCTGAGTAGACATGTTGGTCAATTGATTGAGGGCGGGGGGAAGAACGGTGATATCTCCATGATCTGACATGATGTATTAAAGGATGCATGTTGTTTCATAGTGTTTGATGGGGGCGGGGGTGTCTAACAGACAGTAGTTGATAACTTTCCATCTTAAGAAAGAACGACCTTTCTTGAACATTTCAAGGAACAATTTATCACATAATTCTAGCTTGCGACTCATTCAAAAAAAGCAAAGTAAAAAATTAATAAACAAAGCGATAAACATGTATCACTCAAACAAGGGAGAACAACTACTTCGTGTCGGGAAGGGCAGGATTAAATACAGACTATAGTTAGCAGTTATTCACCGAAGTGAAGGTAGATAAAAATCACTTTCACCGACACTGAGGTAAATTATTATATTTCATAAGCTCTCACCTTCTGCTGCAAAGCAAAGAATGAGTTGGACACACAATTAAGTAGACTTGGTTTCTGCCAGCCATCATCCTTGTGACAAAACCGAGTTGCTGTTCCTAAAAACGAAAGAAAAGCATTAATCACAAACGTTCTCTCTAGTGATCTCAAATTGTGGTTGAATCCGCGAACTTGGGAGTTAAAACTACACAAGTTGCGCAGAAGATTAAACATTACTGCAGGCTTGTGCTGCTATGTTACTCTCACCTGAATCATCACCCACACTCGTGTTTTAAGCACAGACTCCAAATCCAGCTTCTCACATGAAAACCTAGCTTTCGATCACGCCTTCATGATCAGCGCTGCAGGACGCGCGTTTTTCCACCGGCGGGAAAATTTGAGACGCGTCGGGAAGAGGTTTACCGGAAGTCTGGCACTAATAATGTTATTTTCAGCGTAAAACTCGTTGCACACCTCTCTCCTACTTGCGTCGCTTACGGCCTCATACTTTCCCGCGGGCGAAGAAACGCAATACTAATGAGCTACTGCTCAAACGTTCGTGAATATCACGTAACTTGGTTTTATTCACTGATAAATTCACTGGTAAATGCCTTGTTTAGTAACACATCAAAGAAGCGCTCGACGACTTTCGTTCACGTACTTGAGTTTACAATACAATACAATACAATATTCTTGATTTATCTAACTTACGGCCTTCAAAGCAGTACAAATACATATATAAAATAATGACTAATCGGCAAAACGACTTACTACAAGAAAAACTAAAACTAGAAATTGTACGGTTTAACATAGATATAACATGATATAAATAATTACCTTCTTAAACAACATTTCATCCACAAAATTAAAAAACGTTGGCATAGATGGTGAGATCACAAAATTTTCAAAAAAAGTTAAGTTAATCAAAACACAAACCCGATGATCCGAATGGGCATTTTTCTTTTGCTGTTGTCCCAAACGCGGCTTTTTTCCACCATATTTCTTCAGCAAATGCTCTTGGACATGATGTGTTTATAACTATTAAATACAAACAAATAAAATTAATTCTAGAGTTCCTCATTTTTCGGTTTTAGTAAACAAATAATACGTAGATAAATATATAAAAAGAGGTAACATGACGAATACTGTTCGAGATATCTTCCTTTAATGTGGTGAAATAATATAATAATGATAATAGTAATAATAATAATAATAATACTAACAATAATAATTTAACAAATACAAATCATTGTTAGTTATGTGTACAGAAGACTCACGATTTCTCGTGCAAACTGTTTCTAGAAACTCTCGAAAAGAGGAGTTAAAATTAACTTTCGTTTCTCATGAAAGAAATGTGACCAAACACACGACCTTCCGACAATTCAACCAATTCTTTTTCCCAAGTAGGAAATTAGAAAAATGGGGATCCTTCCTTATTTGACAAGACTGAAAAAGACTGTTTCTCTGCAGGGGAGTTAACGCATGTCTAAGCGCCTGTTTTAAACGCATGCAAACGCATTTCACCTGCAATAAAGACGCGTTTTGAACGGGTTGAGGCGTGTTTCATCGGCACTGTTGACACCTTACACGCACAACGTAACCCATTTCAAACGCATTAAATACGCATACAAACGCATTTTCACCGCGTTTGCAACGCGTTCAAATTACGTAAAATCTCACTTACCCACACAGCCTCTACCGCTCACAATCTGACCCTGTTTGTCTTCGCACTGATTACAACGCCTTCCAACCACATTCTTCCCTCCCCTTCGGCCTTTAAGACAAGGGCACTGGCCATTCTCTGTAGCACACTGATCACCAGTACTACCAATCTCTTCACAGTCACATCTAAAACAGCCATCACTAAACACAGGGGCACCCGAGAATGTGTAGCTTACAATCTTTCGATAGTGCTTTGCCTGGACAAAAACAAAACGAGTAAAAATTAAAAAAAAAAAAACATTGATTTCCAGTTGCGTAACAAGTGAATGAAAGACACATTAGATTCAGAACTGAATTCTGGAGCAGTAGGCGCGGTTTACAGGCGACGAAAATTGCAAGACCACATGGGAACCATTCAGTGGCTTTCTTTCAGACACATCGCCCATACAATGCACTTTTCAGCCCTGTTACCTATACCAATCAAATAAAGAATGATGCAAATCGCAAACAAATCGGTATAAAAACCTGTTCTTTTCGACGAAATGTAAAAGCACACACACAAAAAACTTTGTCCCCCCACACTGCAAACAATTCTCCTTTCCCGCCTAAGTCCATAATGGTAGATTAAGGAGTTTTTTCTTCATTTGTTCATTTGTTTTCTGCATTATCGCTTTTTCTCCCATTGATTTTTCCCTCGTTCTCCTGACTTCATATAGAAAAACAGAAACTGCTCTGATTTTTCCCCTGGTTTAGACTCTCGAAACTTTCCACGGTTTAAATAAAGTTCAACTGATAAGCTTCCTCCATGTGGTACTTACATTACAGTAGCACTCTCCTGTAGACTTGTTACAAACTGGACTCAAATTCATCCCCACTTCACATTTACACGGACCACAGACGCCTATACTTGAAGCACCAAAGTACTTATCTCGACAGGGTATCTCCATGCGGACTTCACAAAATTCCCCTAAGAAATTATACAAACCATTAAAACTTGAAATTTAAGTGAATCTTAAGTTCAACAGTGAGATTTGCGTTGCATATCGGTAACTGGTGAATTCGCCCCACTGGAAGTTCGCGCCTAATCACCAGTACCAGTTCGCCCGCAAATCATTCAGCTAACCTAACTGCGAAATTGCTAGAGCAGCACGATATCTATGTGTTCCTCTTATTTAGTTTTCGTTTTCTTCTTTGCTTTCATTTTGTTTTCACATCTTGTTTTTCAGTTTTGCACTGAGGTTTTTGTTTCTGTTTTTTTTTGTTCTTGCGTTCGAAACGGTGCTCTCGCGTCAAGAGTAAAAGGGTGCTGTATATGTATTTATCATACAAACTACGGTGTTATACTGAAGAAAAGTAAAATGGTTTCTGTGTTTACATACCCTGATGTAAACACGCGGGAGGTTGGGAGAAGACGAGATAAGCGTAGGAAACCGTTTTACATTTCTTTTATGAAATAACTAATGAAAGAGGAACGAAAACCGTGTTTACATACGCTCATGTAAAATGGTTTTATGGCCAATCAGAGTACTATTTGAATTATTTTATAAAGGGATTTCCAGCCCTGAGAAAAGCCGTAACAACACACGTGAAAAAATACGATATTTTTTCACGTGTGTTTGATATCGCCAATCAGCTGCTGACACGTCACACGCCTTTCGCGCCACTCGGTCAAGTTGATGAATGAACGGCAAAGCCTTCACCATTCTCAATCCAAGGTCGTTTGTCAGAATATTTTCGGATTATTTCTGCTTAAAAACCGAAATATTCGTATCGACGCTTACAGACAGTAACGTTCAAACTTTCCTAGAAAGGGAAGAAAACCAAAAAAAAACGAAAAGAAAAACCGAAAGTTACGTATTTAGTGGTTTTGGTAATGGCATTTCTCGCGGCTGAGAACGAAAATTGACCACTGGAAGATTTGCCACAGGCCGATTTTGGCCGGTTACCTGAATGATTTCTTCTGTCGGTAAGGACCAATTCAATAACTGAAAATTTTGTATATTGAAAATTAGGCCCATTGTTTGTTTTTGTAGTGATTTAACGCATGTTCTCATCTTGAGTGCGCCAACGGACTTCACGATTTGTATTCGAGGATTGTCGATCCTTTTATTTTAATTCATTAATAGAGTCGACTTTTCTTGTCAGTAAAAGGCTACTGTGTTTACATGATAAACAAAATAATACCTAGTTACTTGTAGATATGAAATTTCTCTTCTCGTATTCAACTCCACATCTCACTCGTGAGCTACCGAGTTAAACTCTCGAAGGGAAATTCCATATCTACGCGCGCCCATGTATTATTCTCTATTTATTTATTTATTTATTTATTTCATTTATAACAACTTTGTGTGGATTAAAATGGTACCCACAAATTGCAAAAAAATGTGTCCAATAGAGAATGATTTTAAATGAAAAAAAAAAAAAGACAAAAAATGAAAAAAATTTCCACTTACCAGTGTACTGTTGAGGACAAACACATCGGAATCCCTTTCCATGGTTTGTACTTTCACATTTGCCATGTCGGCATGGCTTAAGAGAACATACGCGCAGGCAGTGTTTACCAACGTAACCTACGGGACATATGCATTTGTAGGAGTCGAATTCCTCTTGGCACGTGCTGTAGTCTGGACAAGGGTTCGATGAGCAGTGGCTTCCCATTTTCTGTTCACAAACAGATGTTGTTTTGTGATTGACTCCAGAGTTCATGTTGATCTCAGTGCTTCCGACAAAAACCCCTACAAATATGGAAAGAGAGAGGTTAGTGTCTCCTTGTATAAACGGGTAACCGAGTTGGACCATTTCCGAAAGGCCAATAGCCTCTGTTTTAAAACGAGCCCAGATACGATACTTCTCATAGGAAAAGAAATTTTTTTGCAAACGAAGCTATTTTCACGAAAAAGGGGTCGGAAATGGCCTAATATTCATACATCCACTATTACCATGCTCACTCCAAAAGCACAGTTTCAACGCTTACTACATAAACAAGCACGCACGAACACACATGCACGCGCTTGTACGCACCTGCTCG
Organism: Pocillopora damicornis; assembly: GCF_964200805.1. NCBI lineage: Eukaryota > Metazoa > Cnidaria > Anthozoa > Scleractinia > Pocilloporidae > Pocillopora > Pocillopora damicornis. Next base: position 27,650,276 of record NC_142674.1, on the reverse strand, counting down.
CACACGTACACGCACGTGCGCACGCACATACGCACTCACACTAACGCTCCAAACCTAACATTTAGTCTGTCTTGCCTTTCTGTGATGTTTCTTCATGTAAATTACTAACAAGTAATAACACGATTTATCTTGCAATTTGGTGTAATAAGCACTTATAAATTTTTCAAAGACTACAAACTTTATTCGCCCTACAGCTCGTGCAATCTTGTGGTACTGAAAAATTTACTCGAGCGTATTAACACCAAATTGCACTCGAAATCATGTTATTACCTACACTCATAAACAACTATCTTTTCCTCCAAGCTTAGGGAAATCAGTGCATTGCTACTAATTTAATACCTAGAACAGGCTACAGAAACATAAGCCTAACAGTTTAACTAGAGGAATTTGCTTAGAAAAGCATACCTTGTATACAGCCTCTAAATCCACCATACACTGCAGACTTGGTAGAATTCTTCCTCGCTCCCATGAAAAACTGTCTGGCAACTCCAAGGTCTTTTCCACTGGATGCATCTGCAGAAACTTTGTAGATGTAGTCCATTGTTATGTTAAGGGAAGAATCTGTCCAGAGGATCTCGATGTGATGCCACTGGGTATCATTCACGGCTATGTGAGGCAATTGGAGAACTAACAGCCCTTTGTAGTTGTACGACAGTTTACCATCAACCAACTGAAATAGCAATGAAGTTCACATAAGTATAAGAATGTTCAATGACTTTTAAAACATGTACCTTGATTTACATAACTTACCTCTAACACCGAAGATGATGACGAAAAAGAGGTTTCAAGCAGAGTTCCTGAAGGCTTGGCTGTGCGGAATCTCATTGAAACACTCCACGGAAGATTGACCCTTGAGTTGGCAGGCACCCTCATAAAACTCTGTCCTAAGAATCTCTTAGTGTATTTCACACCTGTTAAACAAGGAAGTTTGTATGAATGGTATCCATATAAGAACCCGTGATAAGAAATTGATGTTCTCCTTAGTTGGGGTATTTTAGGGTTACGCGACTCCCAGAAAATCAACGCTAACTGGAGGCCTGGATAATTTCTCCTCAATTTAACCCTTAAACTCCTATAAGTGACCAAGACAGTATTTCTCCTTACAATATTAATACGATATCGACCAGATAAGCGATGAGGATAAAGAAAAACATCAGTTTGGGGATAATTAGTAGATCCAATGCTAAATTCTCTGAACTAACATTGTAAGCATTGTATGGTTGACAGTGAGGAGAATTACAAATTTGATCGGGGAGTTAAAGGGTTTAGGAAATTAATTAATCCGAGTTACATCAACCTTTTACCTGCCATAAATGACCAAGATATAATTTCTCCTTACAATATCAAAACAATATCAAGCAGACAAGTGACGAGAATAAAGAAAAATATCACTTAGAGAATTATTAATTGATCCAATACTAAATTCTCAGAACTAACATTATAAGAATTGTATGACAGACAGTAAGGAGAATTAACAATTATATCTTGGCAGTGAAAGGGTTAAGAAACAGAAATTGCTGACACAACAGAAGACAATATTTGAGGAACTCGGCCCTTATCTTTTAACTCTGAGGATTGTTCACAGGGTTTTTGAAACTGGCAGATCTTCGTCAGATGTACAGCAAAACTGATTTTTCGCTCTTTTCTCAGAACTATCGGGTCAAAATCTAGTATGGATCGATAATTCAAGGCGAAAATACCGGTGATTAAGTACGTGCATTTATTAATAGAAGATCCACTAAATCAGATAAACTCGACGATATATTTCTCATAACAAGGAATCGCATACATTTAAATGCTCATAAGGTGTCCTTTATCATGTACAACTCATGAACTGTTGTCTGCATCTTAGATACTAAGCATTTGAAAAGATTCCAAAAGATTCCGTACTCTTCCGAACGCTTCAAACTAAAGTAAGTGCGAGAGGAAAGATCTCTTACATATCCGTAAAAAAAAAAAAAATTCAATACCTGTTTCACAGCGACTTCCATCATACCCAGTGGGACAGTCACACCGGCGAGAACCAAGTATGTTAAAACACGTGCCTCGCTCGCAAGGTTTATATGCGCACGTGTTGCCCATTGCTTTACATTTAGCACTGGTTCCGTTGTTGTACAATGGCTGACTGAGGTCCAAGAACTTGTGATCGATGTAAACATTCCTGATGCAGCCAGTAAAATGTTTGTAGAGGACTGGGAATTTAACTGGTAGCTGCACAAGCCCACCGAGAAGAAGAGGGCCAGTCAGATCCAAGGAGCTAGAAAAGAAAAAAAAAAGATCACATTGTTGCTATTTGCAGTTCGCTTTTTATTCCCAACACGAAAACATTCCATACATGATTTTGAGAATTTAAAAAGTAAGTAGAATTATGCATAGGACAAGCAGTGCAAAAAGTGTACACTTGTGATCAAAGTGCAGTGATCAGGAACTTCTAGCCCTCAAGATTACAATTGACCCTTTGACTCCCAGAAATGAGAGCTCCAATTGCAGTTTAACATTAGTAATCTGACAAAAAAAATCACTTCTTGGATCAAAAAAAATGTCAAAAAAATCTTACCATAAAGGTCACCCACTATACTAAAATTATTGCAAATATTAACCCGCTTATAGATACCTAAAGCTCTGATGATGATGATGATAATAATAATAATAATAATAATAACAATTAATAATATTAATAATAACACTATTATCAGTTCATATGATATATTTCTCTATTCTCGATTCTCTTATAAATTTAAGAAATAACTAATTCAAACAAATTGGAAATAAACATAGTAAATAAAAATCAACACAGTTTTTAAGAACCCCAACAAACCAAAGGCAGACAAATTGGCTTTAAACAGAGCAAACCCAACGAGTGGAACTCAGGGCAACTGAAAACAGATCCAGTAAGTAGCTGAGCGGAGAACTACAACCTGGGACCACTGGATTACAAGTCCAGTGCCCTAAGCACCTGACCAGCACCCTGGGCACCAGGCCAGCACCCTAAGCACTCAGCCACTCTGCCTCTCTGATGGTGTGCATTTACATAAAAATGTACCTGTAATTTTCAGATTCATCTTTAATTTGAAGTTGCTGTGCTGCGGCACATGGGAAGGAGGCAGCTTTGGTCCCAAAATTCACTGCCACTGCAAGTTTACAGTCATCAACAATGATAATGCCAGTCTGAAAAAAAGAAAAAAATGATCTACTGGGTAAAAAACATCTTGGGTTACTAAGGGTTACTAATACTTTTATAAATTAAATTTTTTCAGTACAAAGCAGACTCACTCTGAGATCAGCAAAGTAAAACACAACATAACTTTGGATAATGGATTGTAACAGGGGGTTAAAGGTGAAAGTGTTCCTTAATGAAATGGTCACAACCCTTAACTCCTTCCAATATATGTACATAGCAGTTTACCCTCTAATTCCTAAGATGTGATTGTTAATTCTCTCCTCTTGCTGTTACACATTCCCTTTTAAATTACATGTAGTTACAAGGATTTGGTGTTAGATCAAGAAGACAACATTAACTGATAAGTCTGAGTATTCTTATTACCTGTTTGCAGAATTATGTATGAATACCACAGGGAGAAGTTACATGTTAATCACTTCTAATAGTTAAAGGGTTCATCTCATAAAAGCTACTTACTGAATTAAGAGCAAAAAGATGAGATATTTATTGAGTTATCCTTCAGGCATTTGAAATCAGATCATTTTTTTAGCCAATTTGTAGAATTATCTGACAATATATTCATTTACATTCTTTAACATATAGTCCACAACTGTTATTTCAACAAGATATTACATCTACAGTGATGCAGTTTTGGAAGATGGCTCTCCCTTATCAGCCACAGTAATTGCCATGCCTACACCAGAAGAGAAATAATTCCAAAGTCTTTTTTTTTTTCCTTTTCTCTAAGTTAAAAATTCAGTATCAACAACATTCAAAAGGGATTGATATATTTTAGTATTTTTTCACAAGTTCAGACTTTTTGTTGTGTGATGCCCATTATTTTCCCATGACCTTTTCATTTTTTTAAACAATGCAAATTATACTTCAACTTGTAATTACTTTTGAAAGAATACAATGAATTACTTAAAGGTCATACATTCTCATTGCAAACCACTCAGCGCTATTCCAATGGAAAACAAGGAAATTCAAATTCTCCCCAATATATATAGAGAATTTAACCTTATGTAGTCAATTTGTTCATTTGTATACACAGGTTATCTTGGCACATGTTGTGCATGTTCATGCATGTTTCAATGCTAAGTTTTTTTTCATAGCTGTGCCAGGTTGAAATTTTGAATTGCTTGTCACTGCAGGAGTTCTGTTTGTTTTTTTTCTAGACTTAAAAAGCTTGTTGCTCTGAAGAAGCTGTAATACTTCCAAAATGATTTTTGGATCATTGATCTGAGAAGGAAATATTTATCTTCATTCCTTTATGTTTTGACTTTCTTTAAGTTCAGAGGTTATCAATGAAGGTAGTAGTTGTTTTCATATGAAAATTTCAAGTTTGTTTTTTTTGTTTTTGTCTTGAGTGGAGTTGTTTTTTTAATGGATGATCAAGAGGAAAAACAGGCAAGTGTTGTTTTTCATGAAAACTTTCTTGAAGTCAAGAGTTTTACCCTAATTGAGATGCTCTATAAAATAGTCCAGTAATATCTATCAAAATATCAGCACAGAGAAGCAGATAATCCCAAAGTTGATCATGTCTTTTGGGTGGTTTGTTTAATCACTGATGAAAAACATACGTTTTAGATTTTTATCAGGTTTTGGCTTCCTTCTTGATCTGAGAAGGAAATATTTATCTTCATTCCTTTATGTTTTGACTTTCTTTAAGTTCAGAGGTTATCAATGAAGGTAGTAGTTGTTTTCATATGAAAATTTCAAGTTTGGTTTTTTTGTTTTTGTCTTGAGTGGAGTTGTTTTTTTAATGGATGGTCAAGAGGAAAAACAGGCAAGTGTTGTTTTTCATGAAAACTTTCTTGAAGTTTAGAGTTTTACCCTAATTGAGATGCTCTATAAAATAGTCCAGTAATATCTATCAAAATATTAGCACAGAGAAGCAGATAATCCCAAAGTTGATCATGTCTTTTGGGTGGTTTGTTTAATCACTGATGAAAAACTTTCAGTTTTAGATTTTTATCAGGTTTTGGCTTCCATGTAGCAAAATTTAACCCAGATTGAGTGTGTGATTTCATGAAATTGTTCCTTAAAAAAACAATTTTTAGCTCCAAGAGATAAGGCTCTCTAATCAATTTAAATGATTGGAATTTGAACATTGTAAGGAATGTCAAATGAAAAGTATTGTGTAACATACACCACTCCAAAACTGCACTCTTCAAATCATTAAACAATTCCACAAAGAAAACAATTTTTGCCCATTTTTCTGATATTGAGGAACCTAACACATACTTGTGCAACCAGCAAATATCCGGGTAACATGAGTGGTCAGATAATTATGTTTGAGAGGTGACCCTTGACACTTGAATCTTTACAACTGAAGTTGACATATTTACCCTCAAATTATACAGAAGCTGTTTACAGGTTATTGGCCACCAAAAATACATGTCACCTTAAGAGTAAAAAAGTTTAAGTAACAAAACCACTGGACAGTCATAAACATATTGAAACCACCATGTGAATCTTGCTCTAGAAAAGCTCCAATCTGTAGTTTTACACTTGAACTGTAGGTTTCAGTTTGAAATAGTTTATGAATTTAGAGTAACATCTAGTTCAGAACTTTGCAAATTGTAAAATACCAGAAAAAAAAATTAACAGACTGTAACACAAAATAAATTGAATTTCTCATTGCCTCCTTCACCCTTCAACTCCCAGAAGTAACTAACATGTAATAATGATATCCAAACCTTATCAATTACACAGGTAATGAGAATACTCAAAGTTGTTATCTTGATCTGATACCACCAGATTCTCATAACTAATTTTGAAAAAATGTACAACAGCTAGAGGAGAGAACTGACACTCAGATCTTAGGAGTTTAAGGGTTAACTGAGCAGGAGACCCACATAGTATAGAAGGTTTGTGATTAAATAAATTGTAATTCACATTCATGAATTAAATGGTATTTACATTGGAAATATTTCTCCAAAAAAATTCCTACCCTGTTCTGAAATGCCACTTCCACTTTATGCCAATTGCCGTCAATGACACCACCATTTACATTTGATGTAACAATGACTTCATGGGAAAACAGTGAAAACCTGAACCGAACTTGTCCTTGCCACACTTCCACTGCAATAAAGTCATGTTTTCCATCATACCGTCCATTGAAGAGCAAAAGCCCACTGTGTTCAGTGGTGGTAAACTCCATCTGTATGTGTAAACGCCATCTTTGTTTCAATGCTAGGAAAAAATAAAGTCATCATCATCATCATCCCAAAACAAACTACAAACAGTGCCATTGAGTAACAACCCTTTAACCCCTAAGAGTGACTGGCATCTAATTTCTCCTTACAATATCACCCCTAAATCAAACAGTGAGGTCATGAGAATAAAGAAAAAGATCACCAGCTGAAGAAGCTCTTGATTGTTGTACATTAAGTGTCCTTGTCAGTAATTTAGGGAATGTACAGAGAACAGTACAGAGAATATGGGTACTGATGTTTGGGTGAAAAGATTAATATAAAATTACCTTTTAGAAGGAGCTACATGAAGGGTGGAACACTAATACATTAAACCCTTAAACTCCCAAGAGTGACCAAGACAAAATTCCTCATTTCAATATCAATACAATGTCAGGAAGATAAGTGATAAGAAATAAAGAGTAATATCAGTTGGGCAATTGTTAGTTGATTCAATACTGAATTCGCCAAACTAACATCATGAGAACTGTACAGCAGACAGTAAGGAGAATTACTTTAGAGATCTGGGAGTGAAAGGGTTAAACACATGAAAAAACCACATGAAATTAAAATTCTTTCCTCCAATACAAGGTGGAAGTGTTCACCTGGATTGGAATGCACTGCCCCTAACATAGTATATGTGACTAATTTGTTTGATTACAAGCCATCTCCTATATTAATAATCTATTTGTTGCACAAGACCAGCACTTAACTTTAAACTTTGAGCGATTGTACAAAACCTCAACATTCAAAAATTCATTGTGTCTTAATTCTGTAAGTTTTTCTTCCATCCTCAATACAGTGTGAAATTCAGTCAAATTCAGTAAAAAAGAGTGCAGTCATGCAGAGGTGGCAAGTTTTAAAAGGGGTGCTTACTAAAGAAAAGTAGAAGAGCTTATTCTAGGATTTATAGTACATATAACTACAAATAAATCCTTACCTGGAAAGGCAACAAATGATCCTTTTTCAAAACTGCGCGTTGTCAGTTGGCACAGTGACCCATCAACTTTACTCGGATCTTTGCACTGACAGGTGAACCCGCTTCCAAGAACATTTTCGCAACCACCATCACTACGGCATGGATTTGCATTTAGATGATTTTCTGTCGCTTTTGAGTCTGTAGGACACTTGCTCTTTGACATGTCAATCTCACAGTTTACACCAGTTCTTCCTGGATTGCATATACAGGAGTAGCCTTCCTCTACACTCACACACTTCCCATTGTTTCCACAAGGATTGGAGTAGCACAAGTTTAAACCTGTGTCACAACTTTCTCCTCGATAGTCAGTAGCACAGGGGCATCTGTAATTAGTTTGCACTCCAACTGAGCAGAATACCACCTTTAATGAGCTGTAGGTGTTGGATTTGTCAGTATAGTCAGTGTGTGACAAGCAGCTCTTTCTGGATGTTGGTAGGGGGAAGTTGCATATTTCGTCAACACACAAGCCATCTTTGAAAGGAAGGAGAGTGACTTTTGCCATTTTGGAAATCTGTACCATATTTATGTACACCATGTCTCTCACATACAAAGGACTATAAAAGCTAAAGCGATCATTTTTATAAACAGCCACCCAGAGCTTGAGATTAGAAATATCATCCTCAAGTGGTGACTTTGCCTTGATTATCCTTGATTCTATATTAAACAATCTGACCTGGTAGTCCTCACAATTCACAGCAGAAGCAATTCCCCTCACAAGACCCTCATAGGATTTATCAAAGAATTCTTTGATAGTGACATCATGGACATCCAGGGTAAAGCTGTTGTTGAGCATTTGAGATGTCACCAATGTTGCAAAAATTTTACCATTGGCGGGAAGGCTGTTCCTTCCATCAGAAACTCTAACCTTAAGTTGGACTGGCCTTACTAACGTGTTGACTAAGACTTTGGGATTGACCTCAAGATAACCTGTCGTTCTGTTCAAAGACATGTCCCAATCTCCTTGTGATATTTCACTGATTTCATATGTAAGACGGTCAGAAACATCAGGGTCATATGCAGGTATTTTAAACTTTGGCGGTGTAGTAGAGCTTTCGTCTCGAACATTAATGACAACAAAGAAATCCTGAAGTACAGGCGAGTTATCATTTACATCTTTCAGTGTCACATTGACAATTGTTTCAACAAAGAATGGCGATGATGTTGCCCGCACCTTTAGAATATACTCAGGTTTTGTTTCATAATCTAACAATCTCTTGGTCATAATCACACCATTTCTCTGAATGACAAATGTTAATGGATCATTGCCAGACACAATGCTGTAAAAAATCTCACCACCTTGAACAAGGTCTTGGGACACTGCTTTAACGGTGACCACATTGGAACGCATTCTCACATCTTCATCAAGAAACACTACATACGGATCCTTTTCAAATTTCGGTTTACTGTCACGAACATCTTCCAATGTTATCTTGACTTTCACGGTTGATTTCATTGATGGTCTGCCTTTGTCAGCAGCAACCACAGTCAGTTCATATTCGGGAATTGTTTCACGATCAAGTGACAGCAAAGTTCTGATAACTCCCTGATTGCTGTCAATTTGAAAAGCACCACCTCCATCACCTAGATAAGTATTGAAAAATACAACATCAACAACCAAAAATATTAATAGGAACACGATCATAAATGGCTTAATCAATACCTGTACTTGAAACCTATCAACCCTTTAACCCCTAAGAGTGACTAGCATCTAATTTCTCCTTAAAATATCCCCCAGAATCACACATTAAGGTCACAAGAATAAAGGAAATGATCATAAACAAGAGAAGCTCTCGATGGTTTATCAAATTCTCCTTATCAGCACCTAAGGAAATGTATAAACAACAGTATGGAGAATATGCATACTGATGTTAGGCTGTAGAGGGCCAACAACATTGTGCTTTTATTATTCAGTAAAAACAAACACATTCAATGTTGTCATGGGTCTCTTCAGATCACAGCAGATGTCAAAATGTAAATAGAACAAAAAAATAGTTGAACACAAGAAGCAGCCAAGAGTGTCACTGATTGGATTTTTCTTCACCCACTTGCTAAAACACATTAACAAATTTTAGGCATGCACCAGTGTTAGACAGTGTAGCTTAACATGAATTTTAAGTAAAAAAGATTTGGAATGTTGTAAAAAAAAAGCAACAGTTTTTACATCTTTAACCCTTTAATCCCTAAGAATGATAAACATCTAATTACTCCCAACAGTTTTACCTCTGGATCAAACATTGAGGTCATGAGAAAAAAGGAAATGATCACAAACCCAAGAAACTCTTGATTGTTCTACAAATTCTCCTTGTTGGTTGAAAATGTATAGAGAACAGAATGGAGAACTTGTATACTGATGTTAAGCAGCAAAGGGTTTGTACCATTGAAAATGTATAGAGAACAGAATGGAGAACTTGTATACTGATGTTAAGCAGCAAAGGGTTTGTACCATTGAAAATGTAAAGAGAACAGTATGGAGAACTTGTATACTGATGTTAAGCAGCAAAGGGTTTGTACCATTGAAAATGTATAGAGAACTGTATGGAGAACTTGTATACTGATGTTAAGCAGCAAAGGGTTTGTACCATTGAAAATGTATAGAGAACTGTATGGAGAACTTGTATACTGATGTTAAGCAGCAAAGGGATGGGGATTACTAAGCTATAAATGTCTACAAAACAACAGGGAAATACAAATGAACACCTGAAATTGAAATATGTTATTGGACAGATTCTGTCTATATGCATTACATGCAAGCATTTGGGGGTTAAGAGAGGTAAGTTTCTAAAGAAACTATGGCGCTGCATTGGTGGAGGATTCTAACAGGGTAATTCATTATTATCAACTAAGTTGATAACGTAATCAACTGAGTTGATTACGTACAGATTGGCCACCTTAAAGAATTACAAAGCTAATGTTTCAAGCCTTGGCCCTTTCTCAGAGCCATGACAATGGGCTAACACTCGAAACATCAGCTTTATAACTCTTTATGGTGGCCAATTTATGTTACCAACTCAGTTGATAATACTAAATTACCCTATTTGAGGGTTTATTATGCATGTAACTCATGATGAAATATCAAACAGTGAATTAGATATATTTACCATTTTTTGCAAATGAGTAGATAATGGCTTTATTTGAACCCTCATCATCATCAACTGCAGAAACTTCCAAAACTCGTGTTCCAGGCCGTACACTTTCCAGAATGGATTTTTCATAGTTGGACTGTAAAAATCTTGGTTTGTTGTCATTTACATCTGTTACTGTTATATGTACATTAGCAGTTCCTTTAAATGGTGGATTACCATGATCAGTTGCACTCACTTCAAACCTGTACTGTGAAGTTGTTTCACGATCTAAAAGGCTCAACACAGTAATCTCGCCAGTTTTAGAATTGATTTTAAAGTTTTGCAGAGATTGTTCAATTGCATAGGTCAGTTTAGCATTCAATCCTTGGTCACCATCAGTTGCCTTGACAATAAGAACCCTTCCATCAACTGCAGTAGCCTCACTGATCCTTTGTCTATAAATACGTTGTTGGAAAATGGGCTTGTGAGTGTTAGAATCAGTTACATTAATGCGCACGCCTGCAGAGCTTTCCAATTGACTGTCTCTAGCTTTTACTGTTAACGAGTAGAATCTAGTCTTGCTAAAGTCCAGTCTACATGATAATGTTATAACACCATTACCAGAAATTCGAAAGCATCGTCTTTGACTAGGGATAGATATCTGGAGACTGTAAAAGATGGTAGTCTGCCCAAGGTCAGGGTCAGTAGCTGTCACCTGAACAATGGTTGTTCCAAAGCGAGCATTCTCCTCCACTGATCCAAAATAAATGGATTTTGAAAATCTTGGAGGATTGTCATTTATGTCTCCCACATTGACAGTCACTTTAGTTTGGCTGCTCATAGGGGGCCTGCCCTTATCTTCAGCCTTGACGTGAAATACATATTGATTCACTGTCTCTCTGTCTAATTTTCTGGTAAGGTACAAGTCCCCAGTTTGGCTGTTAATACCGAATGGTAAATTGGACTCCACTAAACTGTAAATGATCTGTTGGTTTGTACCATCATCTGCGTCAAATGCAGTAACACGAGTAAAGGTGTGTCCTACACTCTCACGTTCCGAGACCATTTCTTGAAAATCAGAATTCACAAACTGAGGTGCATTGTCATTGACATCAATAAGATATATCTCCACTGAGGTTTCGTTGTAATTTGGCGATTCACCTTTGTCTTGAGCCATCACAAAAAGTGTATGCACTGGAATGTACTCATAATCAAGTTTCTTGTTTACTTTGATCTGACCATTAAGATGATTGATAGAAAAAAGTTCCTGGTCATTACCACTGCTAAAACTGTAGGTGACTTCACCATTGGTGCCAAGGTCCTCATCTGATGCACTTACAGTCAAAACTAGCTCCCCTGTTTTGATGTTTTCAGGAATCTTTTTGGAGTATTCTCTCTTTAAAAACTGAGGAACACAGTCATTGACATCAGTAACAGTAATTCGCACAGTGGCCTGGTCTGTTTTAGGAGGGGATGCACTATCACTTGCCTGGACAGTAAGGGAGTATTGCTGTACAGTTTCTCGATCCAGATGTTTGTCTACAGTTATTGAACCACTACTTTGACCAATTGCAAATGCACTGTTAACACCACTATTATTAATGATGTTGTAACGGATATCTGCATTGGAACCTGTATCTAAATCGCGTGCCCGCACATCAAGGACCGTTTCTCCGATAAAAATATCCTCTGGTATGACTTTGCTGTAGGAGGATGATTCGAAGTTCGGCGCGTTGTCGTTTACATCATCGACATAGATGGTCAGATCTGCTTCAGCATACAACGATCTTTCTTGTTCGTATTCGGCTTTGATACGAAAATAGTGCGTCGGCATCTTTTCACGATCTAAAGAAGCTGAAGTCTTTATTAATCCCGTGTTAGGATCGATCCCAAAGAACGACTGACTGAGTAAATTCTGGGACGCTTCCATCGAGTATTTAATTTTCCCAGCGTACCCATTGTTCGTATCTTGTGCTTGAATCGTAGTAACGCTTGTTCCTACGGGACCATTTTCTCTAACCTTAGCTATTAACTGAGAGCTGGAGAAACGGGGAGCTGTTTTCTGTGGTCGACGACGAAATCGGCGTACCTTCTTGGCAAAATTGTTTGCGTTTTTATCGATAAACAACTCAAGTCGCGCTACAAGAACTTGTTTATTTCCACTCGCATTCTCAGAACCAACCGGAAATGCCAACTCCACTACCAGAGTGTTTTCTTGAAGTCCAAGTAACGATTTTCGAAGAACCAAATAATCGGATTTGGCGTCGAATCTGAAATACTTTCTCCATGGTGTATCTCTAAGCCTTAGCGACGCAGGATCTTCTTCGTGAATGAAGTCTTTCAATCGAAGCACACGCGTTCCGACTGGAGCGGTCCGAGACACTTTTCTCTGAAGCTTTCTAAAGCAGTTTTTTCCAAAAATTGTCACGGTCAGAGGTCTTAGAGTCCTCTCTGCTGAATTAAAAATGGAATTCGACGATACATAAATATTAAACGGATTAAGCTGTAGAGATGTGCAGTCTGGCTTGCGAATCATTCGCAATAATCCGTTTGTTGAATCAATAGACAGAATTTGAAGAGTCGTGTGTTCGTCGGGGTTCGATGCTTCAAGCGTGTAATTCGTCCATCCCGGTCTACTTAAATTAGCTAAAATACTATACGGCTCTAACGATGAATAAATATTAATAACGGTGCCGTTCACTTGATGAAAAAGCCACAGGCACAAGTGTAAAAGAAAACCCAGTGATAAGCGGTCGAAACAAGCCATTTGGCGGTGAGTCTGTTGACACCGTGTTAAAATAAGCGCTTTTCATGAGCGAAGTTGAAAATCACCAGTTCTTCCTTCAGCATACGTAAATGAACAACACTCGCTAATTCACTTTTCCATAAACACGGCCCAAGATTGGATAGAGCGCTCATCTTAGAGCACACCAGCTTTGAAATACCTTTGATCTTTACGGTTAGTTTGCTCGAGTGTCGGCAAGAGGTCTAATTTGTTTGACTGACAAGTTTCAATTATTTCAGCAGCTAATTGGCTTCCTCGCCCTCACGTGATCACTTTCTGTAGCCGCGCGAGTTATTGAACCCAAGGTTTGCATGACAAATAAAACTATTTGATTTTCCACAAGCATTCTTGAGTGATTTCTTTGCAAACAAAAGAAGAACTAGAGGCTCACCGTGTGATCAATACAGCAAGTGCTTTCATTTCGACATATTGAAAAGTTTTCAAAAACATCGTTCAAATAAAGTACTTTTGCAAAATTGAAAAGATTTGCGCGGAATTTTACAATTTTTTTAGTGGAATTAAAATTGATTGAAATTGCTTTTGACAATATGTTCTGACTTGTATATTAAGGATTGGATGCCTGTCACACGAGATATCTTGATGAAATTGCTTTGGCGTAAGCTCAGAAGTTAGTCTCGAATTCTTGCAGCTGAACCAAAAAATAAAAAATATCTATTATTGTACATGATTACTATTATTATTACAATAACGCAACCAGACCTTTGCCTGGGTCATCCTTCATCTGATTTGTGCTCAATCCCTGGATGAAAGATCGCAAATAATTAGGAAAGCGAAATTGCACTTGTAAACGAAAGCTTAGCGTGCGTGACTCTGACATTTCCTCTCAAATTCTTGACGTGCCAAAAGTTTGCAGTGCGGAAAAAACTTTCTAGAATATTTTGTCAGGTATGTTGTCTTTACAAGTGTTTGTAACTTTGAACGTGTCAAGACTTGCTAATGATCGGTTGACGATAAAACACAAGAGACAGGATCCAAAAACCTGTGATATTGAGGCTACCTATGATTTTATCTTAGCCGTAGTATATCTTCTCATTAAACAACGAAATTATTTTTGTTCTTTCCAAACTTGGATTGATAGAAAGATCGATTAAATTTTAAACGGGGAAATATGTCGTTAGATTTTAAAAATTCAAGGAATAATTAAGTCGCTAATTAACGATTGACAGAAATACGATATGAGGCGAAATTAAATCAAATCTGGATACCAACAGGTATGAATTCGGAAGTAAATATTTAAGGCAGGAAGTTGATGCGACTGGGTTGTCATCTTGAAATAAGAAAAAAATGTGTCCTGAAATCTTACAGAAAATGACAGCGATCTATTTTGAAAGAAAAGTGCACTGCTTCGGCGAGTCACTCCAAGTATAGGCGTTGAGTGCAGATCCGCCTACACTTGCTATGCGATATCTTAAAAATCACAAGAGACTCTCGACATCAAAGCCGTAATCAATTAAAACAGAGCTTACGTTGATTTAAATTTAACGCAATTACTCAAGAGCCTTAAGCGCAATGCAACTCACAAAGCATAATTTGGTCTGGCACCGACGGTCTTCGGTCAAGTGAACTGTGTTGACAAGTTCTTACCAAAGGTTTACATAAATTTGAGAGGGTGAAAAGTTTTCAACACGAGGTTTGTGTATAGTCACCCATAAAAATGTGAACCTCATCTATCAGGGCCAGGCTTCTGTGATCAAACAAACAACAGACGCACACAGCGCCGAAGATCCATTCTTCAAATTGCCTAACTGTTTAAAGAAAGATGGTTTTCGTCTTGCCACCAGCGTGGGACAAAGTAAAATTGAGTCACGGGTGGATAAACTCAGTGCGGTTATCACAAAAGTTTTGGATAATTCTTTATGAAAGTTTCAATTTACTATGCTTTTTCCTCTTTAGTTAAATGCAAGATTTTCAAACGCAATTCTCTGAAAAAAAAAATATTCTTAAAGAGAGCGATACATATCATAGCGCGAATAATTTTCACGCTGATACAGTTTGAATGAAAACGGTAATTTTCCATCTGTGATTTTCTGATAGCACAGCCAAGAATTCAAGCTTAGAGTTCAGGAGCAGCAGTGCTCATTTTTCATGTTTTCAAGCGAAAAGGGTAAAATAAAACTTCAAAGGAATTTACCGGCGTTATAGTAAACTGCACTGTTCCAAGACTGCTTCTTTAACAGTCTTCTTTGAAATAATTTTCTGCTGACTTCGGTCGCGCATGCCCCGGAGCAGTAGTTCTTCAGTAAAATGAAGTGCGGTCAGTTATTTCATTTCCGGTCTTTGACGCCGGATCGAATCAATGATCTCGCATTTATTGTTTTCGGATATTATGATTGAAAGACGGTAATTTTCCATCTGTGATTTTCTGATAGCACAGCCAAGAATTCAAGCTTAGAGTTCAGGAGCAGCAGTGCTCATTTTTCATGTTTTCAAGCGAAAAGGGTAAAATAAAACTTCAAAGGAATTTACCGGCGTTATAGTAAACTGCACTGTTCCAAGACTGCTTCTTTAACAGTCTTCTTTGAAATAATTTTCTGCTGACTTCGGTCGCGCATGCCCCGGAGCAGTAGTTCTTCAGTAAAATGAAGTGCGGTCAGTTATTTCATTTCCGGTCTTTGACGCCGGATCGAATCAATGATCTCGCATTTATTGTTTTCGGATATTATGATTGAAAGATCGGTTACACGCTTGACACGAATTTTTCGAAGAGATTCCTTCTAGTACGTAGACAAAATAGATATGACAGCAGTACTAAACCGCAAGAATTTAATGTGTTCCATGATTGATATTTCAAACTAACTTGGAGTCTGTTTATCATCCTCCCCCTTCTCCCAGGGTCTTTCGAAGAAAAATGGCTCCCAAACGATGCATTCTGTCTCCGTCACTCCTATCTACCAACCTTGTGAACAAGGCGTTAATTGTTTTGTTTTCTTTGCTTTTTCGGTTTTTT
The DNA here is from genome assembly GCF_964200805.1 of Pocillopora damicornis. Classification (NCBI taxonomy): domain Eukaryota; kingdom Metazoa; phylum Cnidaria; class Anthozoa; order Scleractinia; family Pocilloporidae; genus Pocillopora; species Pocillopora damicornis. Next base: position 27,634,125 of record NC_142674.1, on the reverse strand, counting down.
TGTTTTTGTTTTTTGCTTTTTGGGGGGGGGGGGGGAGAGTGGAGTGAAGTTATCTTTTACATTATTCCATATGTTCGAGCCTTTCTACTAATCCAGTATTTCTTCAATTGAGTGTTTTTCTTCCTTCGTAAGATGTTCCGTAAACCATGAAAAAAATTTCTACATGCGTCACTCGGTGGGCGTTTAGATTAATTTATTGCCAAGAGATATTGTTTTTCTTATCTTTTCGTAATTATTATTCCTTCTAAAAATTGTTCTCAGGGGAAGTGGGATTGGTTAGCCTTTCACTCCAAGTGGTGATCACTATGAATCTTCTTCCTATGATATCCATACATTATTCAGCAGACAGGTAATGAGAATATTCAAACTTATCAGGTAGAGGTTGTTATCTTGATCTAACATCAAATTCTTGTATCCAATTAAAAAGGAAATGTGTAGCACGAAGAGGGGAGAATTGACAATCAGATCTTGAAAGTTAAAGGTTTAACCTCCCCCCAGCCCACCCCTGTTTGCCTATTATCTTTCCTGAGAGTAAGCCAGCCAACATATTACATCCGCACGCTCACGCAATTCTCTTCTTGAAAAAAATAGAAACGAAGGAAGCATTTTTGTCTTAAAAGACAGTACATCATAAGAAAATAGAAACAAAGAAAAGAAAGTGAAAATAAAATAAGAAACATTTTGAAATTCTACGGTGTCCCTTTTTGTCGCCAAGAGATGGAAACAAACAGTGCCTTAGTATATATATTTATATAGGAGACTATATATGTTGGACATTTTTCTTTTCGGCGCCTATCGGTGGAGTAAATTTTTTATCTATTTTGGTTCATTTGCATTGTGGGCGTTAAAATTTCATTTTTTTGGTGGCCGCTTGATCGCAAATAAACGCTTGCCAATTAATGATGACTGTCAAAAAAATTAACAGAAACGTTATAGAAAAAGCAAGACGAATCAATACACACTTGAAAAACAAAACGAGACAATGATTGATGTCATGATTCTAATCTTTGATCAACAAAGAGAATATTATGCTAATTTGCCGATCAGCAACGGTATTCGAAAACATTAAAGCTACATGAGAAGTTACCCCTCTATAGATTATCGTTGTCTATTTTATCAGTATGGTTATTAGTATTTTTATTATTTACATGTATCATCATCGTCATTATTGCAATTATTATTGTTATTCTCGCCTTTTCTATCCCAACAGAGCAGTGTTTACCTATCTCATAACTATCTATCTTTTACGGAGGGTTTCTACTTAGAATTATTCGCGTCAAAGGTGTTTGTTCATTTAAAAGGCCTTGAACGTTTTATTCTTAACAGTGTTATAAAAAATTTCATAATAACCATAAGATGCCTCAGTTGCTCTCGATCTGAATTTTCTAACGTGTTGGATTGATTATCATGACGGAACCAAGTGATAATAAAATTCTAGTTATATAAACCTGTTTATTCAGAAGTTAATTGCATTCTCCAGATGGTTGCAAGCTTATAATTTTCTTGCCCTCTGACTTGCTCGATTCGAGGTGAGGTCATCAACATTTAAAGAGAATGATTATTGGATTCTGAAATACATCTTTATGCAAAGTTAACGGCACCGTCTTCCTTTTTTTGGTTTTTGCTATCACGGAAGGAATTTTATATTCAGCGACTTTCGACTTTGTTCGGCAGGGATCTATTCATTCTCAGAGAGACATCTTAGAGAAAGGTAATTTTTTCTAGGCTATTTTTGTACCGTGTGGAACATTGAAAACATGGTTATTCTAAATATTATGTAATTCAGTTGTTACCTGCTGATGATGTGCCGTGTATAATTGATCATCGCCGATGATCATCATCTCTATTATTTCGACTCGGTTGTTAAATAATTATTTTAAAGCTCGCTGATGGTTTTTAGTACCCTACAAGTACTGATTCTAATTCTGATCGGGGCGACTTCGACGGACATAAGAGTGTTGTTGTGTTGATATCATTATCTCGGTATATTTAGCATTTTGGGTCAATTTTTTTTAGAGTACTTTGCTTCTGTATGCTTTATCTCTGATAAAGTGCTTGTTAAACAAGCTTTGCTTATATAGTTCTAGATCTAAGTGGTCGTTATAGCTGAATTATATTGGCACATTTACCAATGTTCCTCTTGACAAGAAAAGGAAAAACTGCTGAAATATTTTGTCTTAAAATAGTACATTAAATAGGAAGAAAACAAGACAACATTGGAGGGGGAAAAAAATTTTATTATTTACTTATTGTTATCAACGGACGGGAAACGCACCGCGCGCTAGAATGTATAAAAAAAAGATTTGTTGGACATTTTTCTTCACAGCACCTATCGGTTAAATTAGTTATTACATTTTGGTTAATTTTTATGTTATTTGTTCTTGGCCGCTCGTTCTAAAGAAAACGGCTAACTAATAATAACTTAAAGGCTATTATCATTTTCTTTTCTTCAAAGGCAACACTTAATTTTTTCTCCTTCTCAAGAGAACGTTCTTTTTCCCGCGAGTAACTATCTATTTTCTCGGAGGGTTTCCCTTTAAAACACCTTGCATCGAAGGTAATTGTTCATTTGAAACGCGTTGAACTTTTGATGCTGAACAGTGCTCTATCAAGTTTCATATCAAGAAGTCTCGGTTTTTATCGAATTCAGTTTCTTTTACCTTGTTGGAATGAGTATCTGTAAGGAGCAGATTGGTGAGAAAATTCTCGTTAAGCTTGCCTATTCAGAAGTCACTTCAAGTGGCTTCAGGAATGGTGTGACGAACAAGCAACATAGTTAATCAAAATGTATTTATGAATAATGAAATTTCTATTCTTTAGTTTTCTCAGTTTGATACGAACTCCAATTTCTTAATTGATTATTTTTTACTTTTTCAGATTGTACAAGCGTTTTGAGTCAGATCACTGCCAAGTGCAAGAAAGGTAAAGTGTTCCTTTTTTTTTGCTCCCTCACAAGTTTATTAGAAATGCCACAATATTATTACTATACAGGTGTAAGTGACCAGAAATTACAATACAACAAAATAAAATACCGAAAAAAAAAGAAAAAGAACAGTCATATTTTTATCATAAGACAGACATATCTAACACGATAACTCTCATGGACGTTTTCATAATTACTTTGCCCATTTCATGCTAGCAGCCGGCGCTTTCACAGTACCATCTCTTTTTTCTACAACTCAGTGCCACTCAAAGCACAGGTAGAGCAATGAATAACAAAGGCCCATACGAGAAGGACATGCACGTATTTATGCGAGTATGTCGACGTATGTCGCTTGATACGTGCGCATGGTACTTCTATACAATGTCCCCCTATCTCTGAGCTGCACTGTGTATATCAGAACATTTCATTACTGCTAATGTCAACATAAAATCTCCATTTCAAGTTCTAATGGTGAAATATCAAATTGCACAACAAGTTTTCAAACGTAATTTCGATCGTTTCTCAATAGCTTGTGACCATAGTAGCATCATTATCATCATTAACATCATTGTCATCATTATAATTACTACTTTGTTTTTTTTTTTTTGGCATTTATTTTTTCCTCCATTTCAACAGATTAGAGTCTAATGAATAATTACAAGTAAGATAAGAGGATGGAGAAGGGCATAATATAGCAAGCTAATTAGATGCCCTTTACCTTAAATTACATTTTTTCATAAAGTAAAAGGAAGCGATACAATAATATAAGATATAAGATACAAATATAAGATACAAATATAATAACTACAACAACAACAACAACAATAAATCTTTATTTCTCACAAAAATGGAATTACAATGAAATAAGAAAAGTTATTATAATGAACAGGAAAAATAAGCATAGCTGTATCATTTTGGAGCCTAGAGGCTGGAGGAACCGTTAGGTTTTCGAGCCAGCTCTCTATGAATTATTATTACTATTGCTATCATTGTTATTATTTATATGATTATTTGTTACCTTTGAATTATTGGTTAAAAGTCAATTGATCACTGTGCTGTATCAGTAGCTATATCAGTAGCCACATGCAGTCTCAGACTGCCTATCGTTCCTTTATCAGTGGGAGAACTTAACTAGGCAGCACGACAATCAGCGGATTGCTTACTTTCCTTCCAAAAGAGGAACAATTTGACTCATTACAATCGATTTTGATTATTTTTTACCTTTTTTATGTTTCCATAAAGATTGTCATGAATCCCCAGGTTGTTCTACTACTCATGCTGGTAGCCGTCCCCTGCACATCTGCAGGTATGTTGCTACTGCCATTTTGTAATGTTTAACTTCTAGTCAACCGAGTAATTCCCTATGAAACCTTATAACCAAAAGAAGTTTAGCATGATAGACACATTACAAATTCCAACCCTATTCCGAACAGGCTTTTCTGTATCTGAAGGAGACGATGGAAAACTTAACCCGTTACTCTAAATTTTGACAGAACTGATACACTAAATACTTGTAACAACCAGTCTAAACCATTCAGCATCTCATGCTGCCGTAAAATTTTAAAAAGTAATGAGAAAAGATTTAAATTTCAGCCAAGAAGCTCGCCGTGATTGAGGCGTGTCTTACTGGTATTTGCAACATTTCATCAAAAAATCACCATCTTGAAACGTTTCCATGAAAATTTCATCGGACAATAAATGTTTATTTTTAATGATGGTAACAATAACAATGATGGTTAAAGTAAATCTCATCACATACTAGCGAATCAGTGAACTTCTGAATTGCGTATGGTTTTTTTATGTCTTTTTGTTTTTAAGTAAACTTTCAGAAGCTATGAGTCAACGAAAAGATTATTAAATACAGAATTAGCCATAAAGCCATATACGGTCTTTTAATCATCTGCTAGGTACTTGTCAAGGCGATCAGATTGCTTGTCCAAATCAACAAAAGTGTATCCACGCGTCTGAACGCTGCGATGGGTACACTGACTGTAGCGATAGATCAGACGAACAATGCAGTAAGTACTGTGGTTGATAAGTAACTTCTACTTCTGTACATCTTCTTATTCTTTACATGGGCTTAGCGTAAAAATGCTATTCTCAAAAAGTAATATAAATTGGAAGGCTAACTCTCTTTTCAAAAATATGGAAAAAAAGCTATATTTTCCAAGAACCCCTCATTTGCAAGAACACCTCCAAAACAGCGAAATAAAACTGTGACGTAAATCATATGCAGAGGTAGTTTTACAAAACTAAACTGGCTAATGGTTGAATGCCGTCACATTGGGCCATCTTTAGATTAAGAACTTTAATGGCATGAAGACGGTTCTTGTGATGGCCAAAGTCACTTTAAAATCGAATGAAATAAACGGCAACTAGTTGAATGAGATAGCGGCGATTTCATATACGAGATGAACTCCTTTTGTATCTTACCGTTGGGGAAAATCAAATGCATTAATTGGGAGACCAGAAATGATGATTTGTACTTTGCAACGTAAAATGCTCTATATGATAAATTTTTAAAGCAACCATTATTACGCATGCATGCAGTGAATGAACACTTCGAGATTTCTCGAGTATATTGAGTTCCCCAAGCGTTAGCATATTAAGTTGAAAAAAGCTTTTCTAGAAATATAGTCATGCACCCATTGGCATTGCCTTAATTGACTGTATTAACTGACCGCGAAAAGGTGAAAACGCGAACGGTCGCAACAGAGGGGATATTAAATTGCTAATGTAGAGCTTACGAACAAATTTTTCTTTTACACGTAAACTTTTGTCGCTAGTGCGCCATAACCAAAATTTCATAGAGCTTAATAGTATTGTAATGATACTAATAGACCAATTGAGTAACTTTTCCTTTTCTTTCATGTTTTACCTGCGCCAATCAGCTGGCAGTAAGTATCATAAATCTAAATCTATCTTTATGTCTTTTCCTTGTAATATTGCTCAGATAATCGCATTAAAGGAATGGCATATTTTGAACACATCGCTTGTATTTATTTGATTTACATGTAACTATCAATAGAAAATCTAAGGTTGAGGATCTTTTTAGTATTAAAAAATGATTTCAAGGGGCGGATTGAAATTACCGTCAATACAGCTGAAATTCACGGATATTCATGATATCAAAAATAGTATAATGCCGAGTCCTCGTCTCTTCCTTTTTTCAAAATCAGTGTAAAAGTCAAAAGAAGAAAAAAATGACATAGAGAGACCAAGGGTCAGCGGCAGCTTTCTCCTTTCTGAAGACGACAGGGATTAAAATTTACCAAGGGAATCTGTGGTAGCAAGAGCTTGCGAGTTGCTCGTTTGTGTGCCTATCGGTTCAAAAATATTTAGCAGAGGAGAATTTTGAGGCAAACGCACAACCTCTATATTTGACTCGAGAGCTAAGAAGTATGTCTAAGTTGTTTGGATTATTTCAGGTTTTGTTTGTTTTCTCCCTTTTCTTACATACACAGGCTCAATATTTTATGTCTTTGAACTGAAATAATTTGTATTATCATACAGGAAAGTGTGCAAACTACGAGTTCACTTGTGCAAATGGAGATTGTCTTAATAAATATAGACGTTGCGATGGGCGAAATAACTGTGGTGATAATTCAGATGAACAGCTGTGCCGTAAGTTTGTCATCGCTGTCACCGTTATCCTAATACTGCAGTCGCCTTTCCTGTAGGCTGATGGCTAACTAGTCAAGTTGTGCTGTAGTAATCAGGTCGAGATACAAACAAATATTGAGAGCTGTCTCTTCGCCTTCTCTCTCTCTATCTCTATATTTTCCTTTATTATATACTCAACAAAATATTGCGTTTCTGATTGGTCAATGATGAATGCATAAATAGGTTATAGAGTGCAATAGAGGTTATAGAGTGCAATACGGAGAAGTTGCCATGGAAACACCGGGGAAGCGCCAAATTTGAACACCAAGTTATAAAAAAATGGCTGACAGCCGGTTTGCTTTGTCAAACCAAAACATCGTTGAGCAACTTAAAGAAAATGCGAAAAACAAAAACACGTTGAAAGCTACACAGACCTGGTTAAATGTCTGGCAAACATGGGCGACTCAACGAAAAGTAAACCCAAAAATGGAAGAATACGAGCACGAACAACTCGATAAAATGTTGGAGTAATTTTGTCGAGAATTTAATAAATAAAAAATCGTATGAACCTGCTCGTGCATTTCGTGATTTATGGTCACTCGTGATGTTTTGAAAGTTCTCAAATTGCACTCGCCTACGGCTCGTGCAATTTTGAGAACTTTCAAAACATCACTCGTGCCCATAAATCACGAAATGCGCTCGCGTTCATACGATTTCCTATACTTATTTAATAATAAATCGAATAATTAACAACAATAACTATAACATAGACCGAATAGGTAGAATTAGGCTTGTTCTTACTTATGTTTCTACTGACAATGTAGTATGTTTTTCTTCAGTTTCCGTTTCAGTTTTTTTAAAGTTACTCAGTTGTTTCTTGTTGCTATTGTTTCTGTTTTTTCAACTGCAAATGCAAGAAACAAATCCTGGTTACTACATAATTTGAGATTGTTTTCTTTTCTCTCAATGTACGAAACGTTCTCATGGAAATATTAGCTCGACGTAAGTGTTCTTTTGGGTATTTCATTAATTACTTAACTTTTAAGTGAAAAATAATATGTTCAGTATTAGCTAATTTAATCACCTATTTATTCTATGTCATTTATATTTTTCTGTAATTATTTCAGTGCATTGGTAATCACACTTTTGTCAAAGAAAAGCGTAGCAACCACCTGATTGAGGCATTCATGCTTATGGGCGTGGAATTTTTTTAGAAAGTTTTTTTCGTAACAAAACTAACTATTGAAAGTCTCTAATATACAAAAAATTAACCAAATAAAACTCAATGTGTTTTATGTTGTCCCATAAGTTTTGAAATGAGGATAGTTCGACGTCCTTAATTTCACGTTTCCATGGCGAGGCCCCCTGTTTTTGCATATAATGGCTTTGTTTATTTGCCCTGGCGAAAGGGATAACAATCTGCTCACAGGTCACCAAGTTTTTGCAACACGACTTACAATAGCTCTTCCTTTTAAGGAGGAGAATGAAAAATAAAACAGTGCGCACCTTTGCTGTCAGGGCGTTGATATTGATCTTTAGGGTATTTTTAAAAAGTACAGGGGAGGATTAAGTCAGCTGCATCATTCACTATGATAATAAAAACTGCATGTCCAAAAGAAAAGCATTTAAATATTTTGATTAAATTTCTGGCACTGTATAGGAAATATCTCATTACTCTTCCCACTTTTCTATGCTTTGTTAACGAGGGGATGTGATAGCCGGTGATTTTCTTTTCTTTCCTTTCTCTATGTTTTTCATGGACTGCACTTCGGAAACATCAGGAAGTAAGTGCTACTTCAATTTCTTAAAGTAGATGTTACTCCTAACATGTCACATGACCAAAAAGCTGCTAACCACTCCCATTCTGTACCCTTTCCACCAACTGAAAACTAATAGCGACAAAAGAAAAGATCAGGAGGCGTTGTACTTCATTCAGAAATCGAGATTTGCGTTTCAGCCTGGAAAATAACCCATGTTTCAAGGTCACACACTGAATCCTAAACCTTAATGAATAATTTTACTTTAGCCTCCCTTCAGGACTCACTTAATTTTGCTTTTGCATTGTTTTGAACAACAGATGATTGTTAAAATTAGAAAAATAGCTTTATTTTGTGACATCATATTTAACTTTGAATGCACTGGTTAGCGTGGATTTGAGTCCATTCAATGTTAAGGATTTTTTTCCCCTCTTATTCTCTGCAAAGGAAATATCAAAGCGTCACCATCTTAAACCTTACGAAACTTCTATTTGGTAAAGGTCTTAAAGAAAGACTTCTCCATACTTCTGTTCCACCGAAAGAAAATCAAAATCGTTTAAAAACAATATACCTTCTTTTTTTTTTCAGTTACACCACATTGCATTAAAAACGTTTCAATACTAAATGGCTTCGCTTTTCTTTCAGTTATTGATTGCTGGGCCGATCAATTTAAAGTTTTAACATTCCCCCCTAGGGGAACTGTCGTTCGTGCCTGGGGTTGGGGAATGCCGTGAGCCTCGCCTGGCTGGGGTGGGAATTTGAACCGGAAGTGTCGAATAAAAGTGCTTTAACTTATAATGTGGTGTTTTAAGATAAAGAGTTCACTTTTGGGTACGAATGGCTCCGGAGAAAGGTCTACAAGGTCTAGCTTATAAGGCTCGGCAAATGTATAGAATGTCAGGATCACTCATTTTACCTTTAAAAAAAAAATTGACCATTAAGTCCAGTACTTGGGTAGGGTATTGAAACACAATTTTGGCCCCGGGGGCTGAAATTTGAACGGATCAATTTTCAAAAGTTTAAACGCCTGGGGGTTTCCCGTGGGGGATGTTGAAGCTTCAAATTAATCGATGCATAATTCATTTATTGGCTTACTTATTTTTCATCTAATCTCCCTAACTTAATTGTCATTCTGTGCTTTCTCTTCTCATGTGCGGCCTTTGTGAAATACACCAGCGTGTAAGTGATTAATTATGATTAGATTACTGAAGTTAATAATTTAGTTGTGACATCTGTTTCTGCTCCACTTTCCATAACATTCCTAAATACTGCAAACGTGCATGAGTAGCAAAACACAGGATGAGAGGATGAGGATGAGAATTTGATGTTCTAATACCAGTCGTTGTAATAGCAAAATAAATGATATATCTCGAAAACAGTTGATGAAGAATAACCGAGGCCAGCCTTCAGTCCCATATGATGATTGATGGGAAGTGTGTTAGTATTGCCTACTTTGACTATAAATGTTAGTTGAACTAAACAATTTTTTATAATACTTGAATTCTGCTTATCCCTATCGTTTTCTTTGCTCTCAATATCGTCTTCGGTGGATCAAATACATGTAAATACATCAGGCGGTAAGTTAAAGCTTAGAACTAATTACTTTAAGGATAATGATACGTTGTCATCTCCGTTTGTTTGTTTTTGCTTGTTTGTTCAAGATTATTCTTATGATTAAAGCATGAATAAGCAGTTGCGTTGCGAGCACATCTGCGCCGCTGCCTTTCTTGCGTTTAGTGGACAACTAAGAACAACAGGTGCGGAAGATTTTCATAAGAGAGAGAGAGGGGGAGAGAGGGGATGAGAGGGGAACGGGGGGGGGGGGAGAGACTGAGACCATAATGTCAGCAGAAGAATGTCAGCAGAAGATAATGCATCAAATACAACTTTAAGGGAACTGGTTTTAAGTAAACAGTCGGAAAACTGAGAAAATTGAAATATCGATGTAGAAAGGGATGATCAAAATACAACATCGACAGCACACCAGGATATTTTTTTAAATTGGCATTTTCCTCTGCTCATGCTGACATTAAGGAAACTTCTAAGCAGAAAAAGAAACAAATTAGATAAAAATCTGGCAATAACTGCAAGCTTCCTCCCCATTAAGCAGAAATGCCATTGTTTACAAGTCCGCTTATAAGATTGAAAACCAATTTCTGGCAAACAACTTTGTCCCTCAATGAACAAGCGGAAAGACACGTATCAAACAGTTGCCCATAAATAATATCATATTGTTACCTTTAATTGTTGGTCATTCATCCTCTAAGTCTCCCGCCCAATAAACCTTCAAAAGTGTGAAACGAGTTCTTATCCCATGTGTTTGACCTAGTTTCATTGATTAGTTTTTAACATTACTGCATTCTTTTCCTAAATTACTCTCCTCACTTAAACTAACTTTTTTTGTTTCTTTTCTGCCCCTGGTTACTGCTCATTACAGCATGTGAGTATGATTTTAATCGTCTATTCGAATTGTGAACTGTTGAACTAAAACGATTGTTGATTTAGACACAATTTTCTGATTTCTGATTTTACTGTCTTTTCTATTCTCTTTTGTTATCTTGCCTGACCTTGTGACAATAAGGCGGTAAGTAACCATTATTTTTTATTAACCCTCTTTGGCATATTTGGTTTGACCGCTTACATAAGTCAAGTAAAATTTTTATTCTTTTTTTTTATTCATTCAATTTGATTTAATGGAATGCATATATCTTCGTTCATCTTCACCATTGAAACATAATAAAATATAGGCGATTTTTTGTTGAAATGTAAACGTAATGTACCTAAAATGCGGATTAATTTTTTGGAGCGTGCGCATCCCGTTTTTGGTTGTGAGTTTTATTGGTGTTTTGGCAAACAGCATAACTTTGAAAGAGGAAAAAATTACGTAAAATGTACTTATCGACTGGATGGAAGGGCCGGACAGGTAAACTTTTGGCTCGAGGTCATACTAGTGCTTATTATCCGGTCCGGCCCGACCAAACTCAGTCAATGAACATTTTACCACTTAGTGTTCGAGATTTCGAAATTTTTGTCTCAACCTAGATAGGATGTACTTGCATATAAAAGAAGGGTGCGCGGGTCCATACGGGTCATATGATGATTAAAGTTACAATACATGTCTCTAGATGAGTTTCGGGTGCAGTTCAGGTAAAGCGTGCGCTTTGAAGGGTCTCAATGGGTTTAACTGTCAGCCATCAAGCAGCCCAAAGTTTGATCATCAACCGTCGAAAAAATAGTTCATGACAAGAGATTATATTTTCGTGCTTCGTAATCATTTCCATCTTTAACTTGGTAGTTCAATATTTAAAAATATCTTTGTAATCGATAACTTGTTTCCGACTATGTCACGCCACGCCTTGTCTTGCTTGGAGAACCGGCGTAATTTTTATGCGTCTCATCGGCGAACGGAAGCAAGCGTTAGGTGAGCGCGAGGGAGGAGCGCAAAAAAAATACTTCCCACACTTCCACTGTTCCTATCAAATTGATTAGTGAATATCATGTGATAAACGAATATCTTTCAACAAAAGCGTAGCGTATCATGTTTTATGGACGAAGCTATTCGAGAAGCCCTTTGTTTAATTCCGTACAAGCCAACTGTAAAGGATAAGCAAAGGTAATGCATCGCTGATGTATTTACAAGCACATAGAGAAGTAAATTGGGAATACGAACAGAATTGAACTTAAAAAATAAGCAACAACAACTGTAAACAATTGGATGGGATAAATGTCATTTATGAGATTTATCCTCCGAAGATAGCGGACGCACTAGGTTTACAAAACTTGTCCACATACGCATTTGAAACACCAAAATAACTGTAAAGATATATTTACGTTCAAATATATCACCTTCTTATAGGTTTCGCTCGCATAGAAACATATGTTTACTTCTGACCGTCATTTCTTTGGAGAAAATGTTGCCTCGACATAAAACCATGTTTGTTGTAGTCTCCGCCAGTGTCTGGGGGAAAATAGCTTGAAAAATTGGTGTAGGTACAGGGTACAGCTGGTTTTGCCTTCCTTTTTTTGTACTCCTCCTTCCGTGCGTGACTCACTCTTCGTGTTCGCTTCCTTCTTGCCTCTGTTTGTCGGAAAAACGCAGAACATTGCACCTGTTCTGCGGGTTACAGGTGTTTTTTCGTGTATTTTTTTTTCACTCTTCCTCGAGCGTGACTCGCACTTCATGGTCGCTTCACGCTTGCCTCCGTTTGACCGAAAAACACTGAAAAATATTGCGCCTGTTCTGCAGATCCAGGCCTCCTCAATGAAACAGCGGGTTCATGGTTTCTTCTTTCTTGTTTTTCTTCATACCAAAACAAATGGTAAAAACATACTTTCTTATAATTACTGACCCTCATAAAATCCTATTGTTCTCTCTCAGCATTATATCGGCGATTTCAGCCTGAGAAAGTATTCATATTCAGTCAAGTCCAACTGTCTGAGGAAAACGGTGGCGGTCCTTTTTGGTAGCAGGGAAATTATCAGGGGTAATCCTAAACGCGCTAAAACGTTCAATATTGCAGTGGGCTGGCTGCACTGCAATATTTTTAATAATGCAGCCTGCTTCCAGCAATATTTTTAATATTGTTGCATGACTGTGGTATTTACTTCGTTACTTTTCCACTCAGTAATTTTTGAAAATTCGCGAATGTCCGCGCATAATTTATGATGAAGATCTGAAGTTAAAAAGTAAATGAATACACCATGAGAAGTACCATTCCAGGAGACGTACAGACGAAAACATTTTACAGTTTATTTAGGGCACATCTGACAATGACAGTCTTTCTCACTTGTAAGAAATAACAATTTTCGTACTGTGAGTACTAATTACAACTGACTGATTATAATCTTCGCTCTGGTTTTCGTCTTTCATTTTCCGACCTCTGGCTCTGCGTTATGAAAATGGCAGATTCGTCTTCCGAAGAATCCTCCATCAAGCTTCAAAACAGTAGCAACTCTTTGCCTTCCAACAAACAACTCAAATAACGAAGTGCATTGCGTTAATATACAATGCAAATTACGTTTGCATGAAATTCAATCACACACCTGAAAGATGTGGAAAGTTACATAATCTTTACAAGGATTTAACAATGACTAAATTCCGGGAAATGAAAAGGGTTATGTAATTTGTATAACTACTAGACAATACGTGCTAATTGCATTGTTGGAGAGAGAAAATAGTAGGATTTCATGAGAGTCAATGATTATATCATCTTTGCAAGTAGTTAACAATGGCTGAATTGGGGAATGAAAAAGGATTATGCAATTTGTATTATTACTGGACAATGCTTGCCAGTTGCATTGTTGGTGTACCAAAACATCAATATGAAGGGGCGACTGAAATTGTCGATGTAATGCAGAGAGAGAACAATAGGATTTTATACCCAATAATGCTGCGAACCTCAGTAATTATCTATTAAATAAGGACATCAACATTCAGATAGGGAGGTTTTTTCTCGGAGTTAGTCGAGAGTAAAAGCTGTGGAAAATCTTGCCTGATAATAATCCGAATTGGAACGAACACAGCTTTACTGGCCTTTTCTTTGGGGATGTAAGTTAATGATTACTAAGCTAAAGTTATTAACAACACTTCACTGAACAATTGTTGTTTTCTTTCTTTCATGTCAACTGATGCTCAACAGTCGGTAAGTATCTATTTATTTTGCAACGTATGTTTATCCATTCCCTGATCTTGTTGTTTAAGATCAATCCCAGTTCTTTTTAAATAAGCCTTTGACTAGTATTTGCATAAAATCCAATTTGAATACTTATCATTTTTTTTAAAACTAATATGTACTCAAAATTAGATTAATCTGTGTTGTGTTTGTTACTTGTCACATAACTTTCAGGCAGCCGAGTAATTTTGTTGGGGCTAGCTTGGAAGTTACTAGAACAATAAGAAATAATAAGCTACATTTTACATAAGGGTGTCCCATTTTGTTATTAAACAAAGGAAAAGGGCCCTGAGACCGGATTCCTTTTTTTTTCAATAATTCTGACATTCTTTTAAGTAATTTAATTCTAATCATAACCTCCCTAGCTATTCACTATTCTCAAAATGTTTTTTTTGTTTTTTCTATCTTGGTGTGCATAGGGGTACAGGTGTTTGTTCGTGTTTCTTTTTTTTCACTCCTCCTCTCGCGCGTGTCTCGCCCTCGCGCTCGCCTCGCGCTTGCCTCCGTTTGACCGAAAAACGCTTAAAAATTACGCCTGTTCTGCAGATCCAGGCCTCCTCAATGAAACTAAGGGTTCATGGTTTCCCCTTTTTTGTCTTTCTTCATACCAAAACAAATGGTCAAAACAAACTTTTTTATAACGACATAACATTTAGATAAAGAGGCTTTTCGCTAAGTAAGTCGAGAGTAAAAGCTGTGGAAAATATTGCCTGATAATAATCCGAATTGGAACGAAAACAGCTTTACTAACCTTTTTTCTAGGGATGTAATTTAATTATCACTAAGCTAAAATTATTAACAACGCTTCACTGAACAACTGTTTGTTTTATTTCTTTCATGTCAACTGATGCTCAACAGTCGGTAAGTATCTACTTATTGTGCTACGTATGTTTATCCATTCCCTGATCTTGTTGTTTAAGATCAATCCTATTTCTTTTAAAATAGGCCTTTGATTAGTATTTGCATAAAATCCAATTTGATTACTTATCATTTTTTTAAAAATGATATGTAATTAAAATTAGATTAATCTGTGTTGTGTTTGTTACTTGTCACAGAACTTTCGGGCAGCTGAGTAATTTTGTTGGAGCTAGCTTGGAAGTTACAAGAACAATAAGAAATAATAAGCTACATTTTACATGAGGGTGTTCCATTTTGTTATTAAAACAAGGAGAAGGGCCCTGATTAATTTAAGTAATTTAATTTGAGTAATTTAATCCTAATCATAACCTCCCTAGCTATTCTCTATTCTCAAAATGTTTTCGTGGTTTTTCTAACCTGGTGTGCATAGGGGTACAGGTGTGTTTTCGTAGTTGTATTTTTCACTCTTCCTCTTGCGCGTGACTCGCTCTCGCGCCCGCTTCGCGCTTGCCTCCGTTTGACCGAAAAACGCTGAAAAATTACGCCTGTTCTGCAGATCCAGGCCTCCTCAATGAAACTTAGGGTTCATGGTTTCCTCTTTCTTGTCTTTCTTCATATCAAAGCAAATGGTCAAAACCAACCTTTTTTTTATAACGACATCAACATTTAGATAAAGAGGTTTTTCTCGAAGTTAGTCGAGGGTAAAAGCTGTGGAAAATATTGCCTGATAATAATCCGAATTGGAACGAACACAGCTTTCCTGGCCTTTTTCCTGGGGATGTAAGTTCATGATTACTTAGCTAAAACTACTAACAACACTTCACTGAACAATTGTTGTTTTCTTTCTTTCATGTCAACTGATGCTCAACAGTGAGTAAGTATCTACTTATTGTGCTACGTATGTTTATCCGTTCTCTGATCTTGTTGTTTAAGATCAATCTTATTTCTTTTAAAATAGGCCTTTGACTAGTATTTGCATAAAATCCAATTTGAATACTTATCATTTTTTTTAAAATGATATCTTCTTCAAATAAGATTAATCTTACGTTGTGTTCGTCACTTGTCACATAACTTTCGGGCAGCTGAGTAATTTTGTTGGAGCTAGCTTGGAAGAAAGAACAATAAGAAATAATAAGCTAGATTCTACATGATGGTGTTCCATTTTGTTATTAAAACAAGGAAAAGGGCCCTGAGACCGGATTCCTTTTTTTTCAATGATTCTGACATTTTAAAAAATATTTTAATTCTAATCATAACCTCCCTAGCTATTCACTATTCTCAAAATGTTTTTCGTGGTTTTCCTATCTTGGTGTGCATAGGGGTACAGGTGGTTTGTTTTGTTTTTTTTTTCGCTCCTCCTCTCGCGCGTGACTCGCTCTCGCACCCGCCTCGCGCCTGCCTCCGTTTGACCGAGAAATGCTGAAAAACTACGCCTGTTCTGCAGATCCAGGCCTCCTCAATGAAATTTAGGGTTCATGCTTTCCTCTTTCTTGTCTTTCTTCATATCAAAACAAATGGTCAAAACAACCCTTTTTTTATAACGATATCAACATTTAGATAAAGAGGTTTTTCTCGAAGTTAGTCGAGAGTAAAAGCTGTGGAAAATATTGCCTGATAATAATCCGAATTGGAACGAACACAGCTTTCCTGGCCTTTTTCCTGGGGATGTAAGTCAATGATTACTAAGCTAAAATTATTAACAGCACTTCACTGAACAATTGTTGTTTTCTTTCTTTCATGTCAACTGATGCTCATCAGACGGTAAGTATCTACTTATTGTGCTATGTATGTTTATCCATTCCCTGATCTTGTTGTTTAAGATCAATCCTATTTCTTTTAAAAAAGGCCTTTGACTAGTATTTGCATAAAATCCAATTTGAATACTTATTTTTTTTAAAACTGATATGTAATAAAGATTAATCTTACGTTGTGTTCGTCACTTGTCACATAACTTTCTGGCAGCTGAGTAATTTTGTTGGAGCTAGCTTGGAAGAAAGAACAATAAGAAACAATAAGCTACATTTTACATGAAGGTGTTCCATTTTGTTATTAAAACAAGGAAAAGGGCCCTGAGACCGGATTCCTTTTTTTTCAATGATTCTGACATTTTTTAAAGTAATTTAATTCTAATCATAACCTCCCTAGCTATTCACTATTCTCCAAATGTTTTCGTGGTTTTTCTATCTTGGTGTGCATAGGGGTACAGGTGTTTTGTCGTGTTTTCTATATTTGCACTCCTCCTCTCGCGCGTGACCCACGCTCGCGCTCGCTTCGCGCTTGCCTCCGTTTGACCGCAAAACGCTGAAAAATTGCGCCTGTTCTGCAGATCCAGGCTTTCTCAATGAAACTAAGGGTTCATGGTTTTCTCCTTCTTGTCTTTCTTCACATCACGACGGATGGTAAAAACTAGACCGTAACGCAGCTTTCCTGGTCCCCTCACGAAAAGTGATATGTTCACTCATCTAGATTTGGAGATTATTTAGACAACTAACTGAGGATCATAATTGTGAAAAAAAAGAATTATCCATTCATCGATCTTGCTGTTCAGTTCAATTCAAGGTTTTAATGGGCAAAGTTTGAGGTCTTAGACCGCTCTTACAGAGATCGCTACTTAAATGTTTCCCCTCCCCCCCCTCCCCCCCCGCCTCCTAAGAAAGAAAACATACAAACAAACAAACAAACCTATAGGTCCTTTCTCACTTTAGAAATAAGAAAATAGCTAACGGTTTATTTCATAATTTTAATCTTTTAAGGAGCAGGTGTATTTCTCCTTAGTACCAAATGAAGGAGATAATTAATTGAATGTCAAAACACTGTAAAATCCCCAAAAAAAAAAAAAAAAAAAACCAGCAAGACTCGCGATAAAGCAAGAGAGCATTAATTTACTTTTGAATCTTTTCTTTCATTTCACCTGATGCTCAACAGATTGTAAGTATCTATTTATTGTGTTACGTACGTTTATCCACTCGTTGATCTTGCTGTTCAGCTCCAATTCAATTTTATCTAAAATAGGCATTTGGTTAGTATGTTCTTAGAGTTCAACTTGGATATATTCATTTTAATTACTTAATTGCTGAACATATCAAGGAATTCTTTGCAATTAAGTCTTTAAATAAAGGTTTTAGTTAATCACTATGCAATGTTTCACTGATAAGTCATTAAGCTATGTTCTGATTAATAATAGAGTAATAATACCTACAAATGGCTCTTATCACTTAAATTTGTATCATTAATGAATCATTTTAAAGTTTTCCCAATCAATGAAACTATTGGCAGCTTTATTAAAACAACGAAGCGAATTTCTGAAATGCGGGAAATTAGGTAACTCTAAGAATAGGCCGTCTTGTTCTAAATGGTGCACAAGAAACTTCCATTCGTTAAAATTTAAATAAAGCGGTAGTTAGAAAAATGTATTAGCTCATAAGCTTTTGCATTCAATACTAACAATATTTTCTTCTATCGTTATTTCTCTCTATTTTCCAAAATGAAATTAATCTCCAGGCTGTAAGTATACACCATTTTAAGTATATACGCGTATCACAGACATTCTGACTTACGTACATGTCAAAAATGTTTTAAAGTAAGCTGTAACCTTGAAACACTAATTCTGCTTCTTTTATTTCCTTTTTCCCCCTCAATCTTACTGGACATATCAAGTTGGTAAGTGGTTTAACGTTCATTATCAAAACGAGCTTTTATCGATAACACTTTTTACTCAGGCGCTCCGTGATAGGGTCGGTTCATTTACAAATCGGTGTCAAGAACATTAAGGAACAAGCGTGAGTGCAAGAATTTCACATTAAGGGTTCAAGAACTACTTGAGTAACGTGTGAAATTACTGTGCTGTGTAGAAGGGATAACTCTTCCACATACCTTCCACACGTTTTTCACTTGCCTTATGCAATTTATACATGTGCAATAAATAAATATACATGTCCACTTAAACAGGCACAACGTATCTACTGTCCTATTACACTGTCCAATTACAGGCATGACACGTACACTGTCCTATTAGTGCTCTAATCGGTCTGGTGATAACCAATTACGTTCGAGAATTTTGGTATAATTTTGATTAGTGTAAAATTGTGTGAAGATAGTGATCATAACTCCCAGTTACGAGCGCCTGAGTACACGCACAAATGCGTCTAGTGGGGTAACCTCCTTTTTAGAGGTTAAGAGAGTGAGACTGATAAGAACTGTGTCACCTGAATTGAAAAAATACGGGGTGGAAATGGTATTAAAGTAAACTTTTTGGAAATGGGATCAGAATATCCCCCTCCCTAATACTAATCTAAGTTGTGTAAATTATCACTGGTTTTAATTTCTGGCATTCCGCAAAAAATATACATATTTCAATATTTCACATAATGATTATTCTAGATACACTCTCGGCCATCTGAACATCAGGGAATAATACAATTTTTAATGCGAGCACTGTAATTCCTTAAAAATTCGTAAGCACTAAATAGGACGCTAAGGGTATTTAGATTATCCTTGAAGTGCACGAAATTGTTTTGCGTAAACATTTAACTTATCATATGTATAAACCAATCCCGATTAGAAGAGAAATTTCGGAAAACTTAAAACTCAGTTTTTTCGGGCCCTAAAGTGCTCTTATTTTGGCTTAAAGTATCCCGTGGTAACGAATTAGCGGGTGATGACGTAGAAAACTGTAAAAACTCTCCGTTGGCACTTACACTCTCACATCTCTTGTAATTTTGTATCGGTGAGCGTTGAAATACTCTTTAAGTAATGTTCGATAGCTGTCTACCTACCTTCAGGAAGCTCTACCGAGAGTTGTGATACATCGCACTCAAGTAATAAAGAAGAAATGGACGTTGCGACAACGGTTCAGCTCTACCAAGGAGAACCGCGTGCATCAAACGCAGATTTCGATGAAGACTGACAAAGACGGTTTCTCGCCTGTGGTGTTCAAGTCAAGATTAAACCAAAAAAATCCCGTTATTCAGTGTTTAGTTTGTTGCTTTTGTGTTTTGTTTCTTATCGCGAAATCTATGGAAAGAATGGCTATCTTTGTTCGTTCCTGTTGCCTCAAATTTTATTTCTTCGAATTAAGTGCGGCGACCCTTGGTCGGTGCTATAGGGTTTCGTTCCCGTGAAGCAATTCCCTTAGCTAACCAAAAGCTAACTTTTGACGAAAGAATCAGCTGTATCGTGAAGCACGATGATTTTTCGCCGAGAAGTCACCGGGCAGTCTCACAGTAAGTTATTCCTTTCCTCGTACATTGTAAAGGCAGAGGCGATCGTTGTCGAGCCGGTCAAATGGAAAACGAGCGCGTTTAGAGTCATCTGATTCAAGTTCATCTCAAAAAGGGATTTCAATGGAGAAAACTTCTTTAGTTTAAGTGCAGCATTGCCATATGATCCATTCTGCTCGATGGAAAATAATTGCCATCAGTGTAAGTTGTAAATTTCGTATGCATCGACTTTCACACAGCACTGGGATTCGCTACCATTTAGTTCAATAATATTTGTGTTTCTTTATTTATTTTGTTGCAGTGCTATTATCTCAATGAAATTGCTCTTGTTGAGAATTTTCTTTTTTGAGGGCAGGGGGGAATTGATGGCTCGTGGAATAGATTTTTGGAAACCTAGGTTAGGAGAATACACGGCCCCTTCGAGCTTGTGTTTATGCCAGTATCTGCTAGAGCTTTCGCACCGTTCAGGCAACAGGATAACGGTTAGCTCAGGAAAGAGCTTGACCTTTATTACAAATAATATATTTCTGTTATTGAGATACGATGGAAACTGCAATTGGTAGGGTTTTCATATGATAAGGAAAGCGCAAATGTAGTCATGTGGAAAGACAAGGAGTATGAGTACATCTCAAGCGCGTGAAATAAACAACATTAAGGAGCTCACCGTTCTCCGCTCGCGAAATGTCAGCCAAAAAGAATGTTTACTCGTGTACGGTGTGGGAACAGGCCCCTTAATCAGCGCTCTCTTTAGCTGAATTCATCGGTTATCTTCCTGTGATTTGGCCAGTGATATGTGTCGTAACAACCGTCTTCGAAGCCGGTACGGAGGATAAGGCCGATCGGCGATCGAAGATCGAAACGCGTCCATTTTGGCCTGACAGCTATATCCTTTGGAAAGTATTGTATAGAAATACCCACTGTATGTGTATTGTTATTGTAGCTAACATCATTTGGTGCTCCAGCCGCGCAGGACGTTCGCCCTTTCTTCTAGATTTCTCCTTCCTCCACCATAGTTGCCGACGTGTCTTTACAGTTTTCTAAGTCACAGCTGTGATATGTAGCATAAACGTTTTGGCCGCGCGCTTAATGGAGACACTTTTTGGCCGCCAAATGGTACCTCCAATGTGCAAAAAAAAGGATAAGGCCGATCGGCGATCGAAGATCGAAACGCGTCCATTTTGGCCTGACAGCTATATCCTTTGGAAAGTATTGTATAGAAATACCCACTGTATGTGTATTGTTATTGTAGCTAACATCATTTGGTGCTCCAGCCGCGCAGTACGTTCGCCCTTTCTTCTAGATTTCTCCTTCCTCCACCATAGTTGCCGACGTGTCTTTACAGTTTTCTAAGCCACAGCTGTGATATGTAGCATAAACGTTTCGGCCGCGCGCTTAATGGAGACACTTTTTGGCCGCCAAATGGTACCTCCAATGTGCAAAAAACTGTTCAAGGAGAACTTACAAGGCGGTAATTATTTTAAACAGCTATCAACCAGAAAATATAAAAAAAATCGTGTCGTAGGCACTTTAAGGTTAATTTCATCAAAATGATTTGCCTAGTGGAGTCCTTCACTTAGTTTATCTCGTTGATTTTCCTAATTTAGTAATTTTAGTACCTCTTTCGCACTAATTAGCCTCCTTGGAAAATATTTCTTCCTACAGCTCGTCTAAATGCTTGCCATGTTGATAAACACGTTTTAGATTATCTCAAAGGACTACTCGATAATGATAACTTTCTCTTGATGGTTGTAAGTGTACTCAGCATGTCATAAAATATCGAAATTGTTTCAATTTGCTTAATGATCAAACCAAAAAGTGTCCCTTGGCAGCTGAAAATTTTTTGGTGGGCTAAAATTAGTCAAATGATCACAATTTTTTTCTGTTGGCTTTTTGGTAACGGTTAAATTATGGATTCGTTTTCTCTAGCGACAGTAACAATTTACGATCCTCATTGCATATCATATTTGTTAGTGTCTTTCTTATTGTTATGGTTCCGAATCAGGCGAAAATATTAAGCAAGCAATAAAATAAACAATATTTTTAAGCAGAAAGTAACTTCGTCAAAATATTTCTTTTCATCTTTTTTCTCCTTTGAAATCTGCGTTGGACTACAGAACGTAAGTAGATAAAGTATTTCACTTTTTCCATTACTTTTGAGTCTCTCCGTCTGAGAATTCCAGCTCATTACTCGATTACAAGCGTTCTCCAGTAAGCAGTACAATTTGACTCCACGCTTGGTGTGGGAGTAAGACGGGTTTGGAATATAGAATTGATTCAGTTGATCTTTTTAATAATAAATAATTTCTTCGTCTAGGTGAAGTCAATGTCCAATATCGGTTTCACTGACTCTAATGCATTTTAGCCTTTTCAGCAATAAAATTACGTTGAGCCCTTCGTGATGAATCCAATGAGTTGAATTAAATGCCAAGGCGTTGTTTTTCATTTTTGTGTATGCGAAGTTGGCAAAACTTGATATTCGTCATTTTCATATTTTTTTTTCTCGAAGTGGGTGGCACAGTCTAAGCATCCAAGGCGATTTTATTCTCCCTTTTGCTCGTAATTTGAAAAAATATTAGAAGGAATTATTTCTGCCTAAGTTTTTGATGTTGTTGTTGTTTTGTTTATTTATTCATTCGTTTTTGTTTTCTTTCTTGTACTTTCATGTAAATGATGGAATGATTAGGAGAGGGTAAGTGCCAATCTTTAGCAGTGTTAATATAATTTCGAAGT
Source organism: Pocillopora damicornis (assembly GCF_964200805.1). Classification (NCBI taxonomy): domain Eukaryota; kingdom Metazoa; phylum Cnidaria; class Anthozoa; order Scleractinia; family Pocilloporidae; genus Pocillopora; species Pocillopora damicornis. The sequence goes on along the minus strand of NC_142674.1, from coordinate 27,611,363 downwards.
GAAGCTGATGTCCAGTCTTTAGATGCTTTGTACAAACTAAGTTATTTGAACTCGACGGTTCGTCATGTTTCTCTTTTATTTCTCGAGGTGGGTGGTACAGTCTTATGCGTCCAAGAAGATTTCATTCTCGCTTTTTCTCGGATATTGAGTGAAATAGTAAGAATTCCGCTTCAGTTAGTTTGCTGTTTTTCTATTTATCTATTCTTTTTTTTTCTCATTCCTGTACAACCATGAATATGATGGACGCACCAGGAGGTAAGTTACAACTTTCTTGTCTTTGCTTTTGACATAGTGTTACTAAAAATTCAAAGTCGAGTTTAGGTCCAGTCCTTAAATGCTTTGTATATCTTGCTGTTTTTTAGAGATTTTTATATCTCCTTTCTGTTTCGTGTGAACGAAGATACCATAACTCGACTGTGCGTCATGTTTCTCTTTTATTTCTCGAAGTGGGTGGTACAGTCTTATGTATCCACTGAAGATTTCATTCTTCCTTTTTCTCGGATTTTGAATAAATTAGTAGGAATTCCGTCTTATTTAGTTCTTTGTTGATATATTGATATATTCTTTCTTTTCTCATTCCTGTACAACCATGAATATGATGGACACATCAGGAAGTAAGTTCCAACTTTCTTGTCTTTGCTTTTGACACAGTGTTACTAAAAATTCAAAGTCTAGTTTAGGTCCAGTCTTTAGATGCTTAGTATATCTCACTGATTTTTTAAAGATTTGTATATCTCTTTTCTGTTTCGTGTGAACGAAGATGCCATAACTCGACTGTTCGTCATGTTTCTCTTTTATTTCTCGAAGTGGCTGGTACAGTCTTATGTATCCACTGAAGATTTCATTCTTCCTTTTTCTCGGATTTTGAATAAATTAGTAGGAATTCCGTCTCATTTAGTTCGTTGTTGATATATTGATATATTCTTTCTTTTCTCATTCCTGTACAACCATGAATATGATGGACACATCAGGAGGTAAGTTCCAATGTTCTTTTCTTCACTATTGACATGGTGTCGCTATAAATTCAAAGTCGAAATTACTGAGGTCCGGTCTTTAGCTAGTCAGTCTTGGGGTTATGTTTTAAGAATGCGGCTTTTAACACGTAATACATAGTTGTCGATCTAATCCGTCCATTAACTCTATGCCGACGAGTTTTTGTGTTCCTGTATTCCAACAATAGGCAGGAAATTAAAATGCAGGTGGTTCTCGTGAGATAAAAGCTCTTTCCGAGGAACCATTTCATATCTTTCTATTAGAGCACAATGACTCGCCAACGATTTAGCACCCCTACCCTTTCTTATTTTTTTTTGGATCGAAATACTCGAGGAAAATCCAAAAAAGTTTCATGTTTATCAACCACGGCTTGTGAAAAAGTCTAGAGTTTCCGGCACTTTTCGCTTTTGTGCTTCTTGTTGATCAGATCGTGTTCTATCATTGTAACGCAACCCCAGTCTTGATGCATTGGCCCACTCTATCACTGAGATAGTCGGTTTGCCTTTTCTAAGTAGCAACGTTCTTATAATGGTAATGAGACTAATTACAATGAAATAAGAAAGAATTCTTCCCATGTGGTACTAATATACCTCGTCCTAAAGGACCGAAATTCAATTCCCCGTTTTTCTTTGATATCTGGGTTTTATCAATTAAATTTATTCGTCGCTTCGCTTTTTTACTTTCCATCTTTTGTTTCTTTTTCCTTTTTATTTGATTGAGGCTACCACTTCCCGATTATTATCGTGCACGTTGTGATACAAAACACATAAATATTGAGATATATCTTCTTCGTGTTGCATTTGATAATTTTATGTTGTAAAATAATTGTAGTTTTTGCTTTAGAGTGTTTACTTTCTTAATTGATTTTCTTCATTTTCTTTTTAATCTCCTGCATTGGCCCTCACTTGTCAAATCAGAGTGTAAGTAACGTTTTCGTCGTGTAGTAATTTTGTCATTAGTAAAGATAATGGTTTTTCTATTACATTTAACTTGCTCGAAACAAGTGGAATATCTAGATTGACACCACTAAACAAGTGAAATGAGGCAGGAGATTTGCCTGCCTGTTCGTAACTGATAATTGAGTTTCATTGATTTCTTGTAGTTCGTAGTTGATGAAAATCCATCGCACTCTGTTAGTGTGAGAGAGACTCGCTAGAAGTGCATTTTTCGAGCTGATTTTAGCCTTTTACCCCAGGGATTTGTTGTGGGGGCTTTTACATCCTAGGGATGAGCCGGAAGCCCGAACCACTCAGTTTTCTTGAATAACTTAGTGACCCTCATAAACTGTGAAAGTTTGAAAGAAATCGGTGAGATGGTATGCGTCACGTCTGTCTGGTCTTCTCGTGGACAGACTTACAGAAGCTCTTCCTGAGGAACCATTTCATGTTTTTCTTTTGGAGCACTATTATTTGCAAATAATACAGCGCCCCCTACCATTTTTATGTTCTTTTAATCATATGTTCTAGGAAAATGCAAAAAAGTTTCATTTTCATCAACCACGGCTTGTGTTAGCCCTGTTACTCCCTAAGGATATGGCAGAAAATTTCCCGTGCTCTCCGCTTTTGTGCCTCTTGTCGATCAGATCGTGTTCTTTCAATCTTATTCAACTCCTGTCTTGATGCATTGGCCCACTCTGTCACTGAGATGGTCGGTTTTTCTTTTCCAATTAGCAACGTGTTAAAATTTGACAAACTGCTGTTGTCATTTAAATGACAACAATTTTGTAATGAAAAAGCCAGAACTTGATTTGGTTTATATGGATTTCCTTCATATCCCTTATCCTCTCTGTATTTTCAAAGGAGAAGCATCTTTAGACGAAAAAAAAAAAAAAAAAGAGGTCGCGGTTTGTCATCGGAGTGAAAGCACCGTTTAGATGAACAACTATTGTTTCTTTTCTCACGATGTTGTCATCGCGACTATCCGTTGGTGAATTGATCTGCTATGGTGAAAGTATTTAGATGTGTAGGCCCAAGAGGTCCGCGATCTGACCTGGTACTAGAGCCATGAAGTTGGGTGGGCTAGGGTCGTTCTCCAGTTTCTGTAAAGCTGTTTGTACAGCTGCTTCGATCGAAAAGTTTGTCAACAGTTCCATAGATCCCGAAACGCATAATTATGCTTTGTTTGAAGCCATCTTATAACTGCGGCAACAGTCACCGTAGAATCACTGTCGGACGGTCTCTTGCAATATCTGTATTTTGAAAGGAAAATGGCAGAGTTCAGTGAGCCCTAGGAAATTAGTAATGGTAATGGGACTAAGTGGATTCTAATTCGGTCCGTAATCATACGAGTGATTATCAAACTAGGACGAACGCGCAGCGGGAGTCCCATTTATCAATTATGACTATGATTTCAAACAGAATCAGGCGAAACGAAGTCCTGTTACCAAATAATCATAACTATTACATTTTTTTTTTCTCAAGTTTTTTTTTAATATCACTTTCTAATTCCCTTACTTTTTTTTCTGTTTCGTTTCCCTTTCATTTGGGCAACTTTGAAAAATTAGCCTGTATGTAACATTTCTGTTGCAGTTTGAACCCTTATTAGGGATAAGTTATATCTACTTTGTAGATCTTAAAATAGCCGATGGGACTTTCCAATGACATAAAAAAAGAATACAATTTAATTCCCTATTTTTCATCGATATCTGGGTTTTACTAATTAAATTGTCTTTGTTTCGCTTTTTTACTTTCCATCTTCTGTTTCTTTTTCCTTTTTATTTGATTGAGGGTACCAATTATTAAAGAGCACTTTGCGATACAAAACACATAAATAGTGAGATATATCTTTTTCGTGTTGCATTTGATGATTCTTTGTTATAAACTAATGGTAGTTTTTGGTTTAGAAAGTTTACTTTCTAAATTGGTTTTCTTCTTTTTCCTTTTAATCTGCTGCACTGGCCCCCTCTTGTCAAATCAGGGAGTAAGTAACGTTTTCGTTGTCGAATAGTTTTATCTTGTCATTAATAAAGATAATGGTAAATGTCTAAGTAAATTGGTATCGATGGTTTCTATCACATTTAAATTGCGCGAGACAAGTGGAATATCTAGATTGACACTGCTCAACAAGTGAAATGAGGCACGAGATTTGCCTGCCTGTTCGTGATTGATAATTGAGTTTTATTGACTGCTTGTAGTTTGTGGTTGATACATACTTTAGTGCTTTTACTTTCTTTAATATTTTTTCGTTTTAATCTGGTGCATTATCCCCCATTTGACAAATCAGAAAGAAGGTAATGTTTTCGTTGCTTAAGTGCCGCTTTCGCTAGGAGCGGTCCTCTCGACTTCCCGTCGGGAAAAAGCGTTCTTTTATTTTTTTGCCCATGGAAAGGGTTTAGGACACATGTTTAAAAAATAGTTCAGTTGTTCTCCAATTCTTTTTTTTCGCGTCCTCACAAGCCAAAAATGATTTTTGGCTAGTACACCCGTGTGGACAGCGATCGAAAGCGTAAATTCCACAGATTTTGTCCAGCGCGCAACGACTGCAATAATGTAGCTCACGCAATTCTATCTTGCTACAAGTTACAAGGTGCCTTCAATTAGTTCACAGAGAAAATATGGAAACTTCAGCTGAAATATTTTTCATACAGGCGTGATCAGAGGAGAGCCTTCTCTTCGACCTTTATTTGCATATCAAAATTCACCAATTCGTACGAAAGAATTCTCAAAATGAAGGCGTTAATCGGGCTAAAAAAAAAGATTATCAGTGTGTAGTTTAGACACCAATGAGGTCACCGATTGCCTCAAACCCACGGGTATATCTGTAGCTTTTATCCACCAACATCTTAAAAACAACACAAATCCACGTGTTTGCTCAATTGCGCTCTTGTGAATGATCGTTTGCATAATTCTGAAACTCGACCAAGATCTCCTTTTGACCGGTCAAACTTCCTTTGTTTTTCCTCTACGTTGAGGATGTCAGGTTTTCATAACAACTGAATGGAGAATAGATGCCGAGTTGTCCTAAAACCTTGCGTAAACGTGATCGGTCGTAACGCGTGCGCGCTTGCGTGACTTACAAAGTAGACAAAGGTTATCGGAAGGCGCCTTCGCGATAATTTTCGTTGAAATATGTGGTCATGAACTACGCACAGTATGGAGAAGATCAAAATTAAAGAATAAAATTGGCACTCCAGTCATTACAGACATATAGTGTTACTTAAAAGGGCCTACAAACAAGTTGAAATACGTTACAGTGTTATTTACCAAAATAACACGGTACACTCTGAAAGAATTCTTGCAGTTTCTCCCGAGATTTTGCACACGGAACGAGATGAACTAGCCTCCTTCCAACAAATGTGTTGCGTGACGTGATCGTGCAATTTTTTCCTTGTCATATGACTTACATCGCGGAACCAAAATTACTTAATGTAACGAATTGGAATCGAAGGTTATTAAAATGGACTGAAGAATTTTTTGCATTTTACTGAAAATCTTATCTTTTAAAATGTTTACTTGATTCATGAAAAGCAAAGATTGTTGTGGCGGCGGGTATTTCAGCCCTGATTTCTCTCCTGGAATGCCAAGACGTCTTATCGAGTCATTTGAAGTACTACCAGCTATCCAGCGAAGTACAAGTTAAGTTTGTTTTGGTCCGGTCATTTTGGCCCCGATATGGAAAAAATAAAACAGTTATCGGAATGTTCTAAACATCGGAACACTTTCGGAAACATTGGAAGTGCGGTGAAAGTACTTGTTGGCACCCAGAGCACAAGGGAAAATTTGAGGCCGTGAACGAAAGCCAGACTGACTGGAGATTTTTTCGAAGTTTTTGGCAGTATAGTTGTAGTCGGGATCACACGAGTAATATATTTTCTCGAATATGAAGGCTATTATATTTAACTAAAAATTGATTCGTAAGGGCCTCTCTGGGCTATCTAAATGAGTAGACAAAACCAGAATTCTCTCAACAAAATCAAAGGAAAAATTGTCATGACAAATTTTTGTCTCGATTTTTGCACCATTTAAAAATTTCAAATCTGTCTATTTTTTTCGTCAAGGTTTGATCTGCTCATGAGACCAGCTGGCATATTTTGCAAATGGACTTAAATTCTAGTTGCCAGGATTTACCGTACTTCGTTTCAAAGTTCTAAAATCCACGAGTTTCGCAACAAAAGAAAGTAAAAGCCTTCCTGATTAATTTTAGTCAGTTCAATAACAAGCTGGTGGTAGTTTTTACGACAAAAATTGCGTTGAACACTGAGTCCCCTTACACTAACTCACACTTTCCTTTGTTCTCTGGATGCTCAAAAATACTTTTACTACATTTCCAGTGTCTTCCAGGTGTTCCCATGTTTAGAACATATAAATATCCGTTTTGTTTTCCATTTCGAGGCCAAAATGACTGGACCAAAACAAGCTTAGTTTGTACTCATAGAAATCAGGGCTGGAAACCCGCAGCCACAATAGTCTTTGCTTTCTATGAATCAAGTAAATATTTTAAAAGATAAGATTCTCAGTAAAAAATGTGAAATTCTTGAGTCCATTTTAATAGCTTTTGATTTCTAATTCGTTACATTATCATATTTTGGTTCCGCGATGTAGGTCATATGACAAAGGAAAAATTGCACGACACGTCACACAATACATCATGCTGGGTTTGTCCAGTTGATTTTGATGGTCGCAGAGAAATGTCGAGTTTTTCGGTCAAAACCGTTGTGGTCCACAACACCGTAAAATCATTAATGATGGAAACAGGTTTGTAGAAAGGAGGCTTAGTTCATCGCGTTCCGTGTACAAAATCTCGGGAGAAACTGCAAGAATTCTTTCAGAGTGTATGCGTGTTGTTTTAGTAAATAAAACTGTAACGTATTTCAACTTATTTGTGGGCTATTTTAAGCAATGCGACATGTCTGTAATGACAAAAAGTGCCAAACTTCATTATTTAATTTTGATCTTCTCAACACTGTGCGTAGTTCATGACTAGTTCATGACCAGATATTTCAACGAAAATTATCGCGAAGGCGCCTTCCGATAACCTTTGTCTACTTTGTATGTCACGCAAGCGCGCAAGCGTTACGACCGATCACGTTTACGTAACGTTTAAGGACAACTCTGCATTTATTCTCCATTCAGTTGTTATGAAAACCCGACATCCTCAACGTAGAGGATAAACAAACGAAGTTTGAACAGTCAAAAGGAGATCTTGGTCGAGTTTCAGAATTATGCAAACGATCATTCACAAGAGCGCAATTGAGCAAACACGTGGATTTGTGTTGTTTTTAAGATGTTGGTGGATGAAAGCTACAGATATACCCGTGGGTTTGAGGCAATCGGTGACCTCATTGGTGTATAAACTACACACTGATATGCTTTTTTAGCCCGATTAACGCCTTCATTTTGAGAATTCTTTCGTACAAATTGGTGAATTTTGATATGCAAATAAAGGTCAAAGAGAAGGATCTCCTCTGATCACGCTTGTATGAAAAATATTTCAGCTGAAGTTTCTATATTTTCTCTGTGAACTGATTGAAGGCACCTTGTAACTTGTAGGAAGATAGAATTGCGTGAGCTATATTATTGCAATCGTTGCCCGCTGGGCAAAATCTGTGAAATTTACACTTTCGATCGACTAGCCAAAAATCATTCTTGGCTTTTGGCGACCCAAAAAAAAGGACTTGGAGAACAACTGAACTATTTTTGATACATGTGTCCTATACCCTCTCCATGGGAAAAAAAAAAAGAAAAAGAACACTTTTTCCCGACGGGAAGTCGAGAGGACCGTTCCTAGCGAGAGCGGCACTTAATAGTTATTATCGTAATAATTGTTACTGACTAAATAAACTTGCTACAAACAAGTCGAGTCTAGTAATTGTATTTCGAAAAGAGTAAATATTTCAAGGTTTTTACCATTCATTACATTAAGAAACAATTCAAGTTGTGTTTACTTTGTTGCTCTCAGCATAGCACAGACACAGACAGTGTTAAACATTATGCAAAAAAGTTTTGATTACTATCATGCAATTTACTTCACAAAACATCTGAAGATTAAAATTTCCTTTTCTGGGGGTTGTATTTAATGATTATAGGTATTTATCAAACTGCGTTTGTACTCTAGTGTACTTACGTCCTTTTCTTTCTTTCTGCATTTTCCCTTAAATCTTGCGCATTGATCCAAATTTTGGAAATTAGACAGTAAGTAACATTTTCATTCCTTCTAAATAGCTATTAGTTAAGATAATGTTTTCTATAGGATTGGAATTGCTTGAGGCAAGTTGAATATCTATATTGATATTCAATGTAATTAACAAGTGAAATGTAGTGCCAAATTTTCTCTCTGCCTGTTCGTAACTGCTAATTGAGTTTCATTGACTCATTGCAATTCGTGTTCAAGTTTGTTTACTGTCTCTCTAATTTTCGCGATAAAATTGTGTGACATTTTCTGACCCGTTCAGGATATCTTTTCAGTGAGTTGAAATTTCGGGTGCTTAAGACACATAGTTTCTTCTCGTGATCAGTAAAAGAAAGTGCAGTTCGAACCGTTACTGAATTTTTTAATTCGAAACTTGAGTGTTAAATTCTGCTCGCGCGGAAATTTTCACAGTCTGATCATCGCTCAGTATGTGAAAATCCAGTTACAATTCACCTTATCTAGAATTTAATTGTGGGAAATAGTAGTAAATGCTGTTGGAAAGTGCTCGATACCCATGAGTGTAAGCGAAATACAGTTCAAAATGACTAAAATGAAACACGCACGATTCCCTGTTACTCTGAGTTTCGTGCTTACGCACTCGTCAGACAGACTTCATGAAAAACATTCCTGTAGACTAATTTCTATATAAATGTATATATATATATATATATATATATTAGCCTATATTATATATTATATATATATATTATATTATATATTAGCCTAAGGAATGTTTTTCATTAAATCTGTCTGACGAGTTCGTAAGCACGAAACTCAGAGTAACAGGTAATCTTGCGTGTGTCATTTTAGTCATTTTGAACTGTATCTAGAATTTATATTTTGCTTAGCATATCTTTGCTTAGAGCACTTCAGGGTGAGTTAAACAACCTACGCACACCATGTTCAATCTTTTAGTTAGAAAAGTAGAAAATTACTCACGTAGGAAAGTTTCATTATGTGGTGGTATTTGCCTTTTTCCTTTTGCGATCATTGGCCTTTCGGTACGTTGAATCTCTAAGCAACTTATAAACTAGGTCATAACATAAAAAACCAAAATTCTATTATTTATGGAATTTTGCTTTCTTTCACCATATCAAGTATTTAAAAGTAACAATTTGTTGCCTTAGTATTATTATTTTGTATGAAACACTTGAATTCAGCTAACAATTTATTTCTGTTGCTCTTTCCTCTCTAAAATCATGGTTTGTGGACAATTTAGCGGGTAAGAAATGATTTTAGTTCATACATAGATCATGTTATTAAGCAAAACGTCAAAAAAAGCGAAAATTAAACAACCCTTCTCGAAGCCCTTTTCTTTTATTCTGCTCAATTCAAAATGCTTTGACTCTCTTACCTTTGCGAGGTATATCAAACATCATCATACGTTTTTTTCCCTTTAAGAGTCAGTTGTTATTTATTGTTATCTTTTGCTTCCTTTTTTGGCAGCGAAAGCAGTGTCGCTTTATTATTTTATTATAGAACATCAATCGTTTTCGCATACCTCAAAGAGGTTCATTTGTTGCTGTCCGCAAGAGATTGTAAACTAATTGTTATCTCTTGTATCCAGCTTATAACCTCTAGTGTCTGCAAGATATTTAATCTCTTGATGTCCGAAAATATGCTCAAAGGCATAAATTAATTCGTGTTAATCGATTTTATCATATGGCCAGTCTGGCTCCGCTCATGCAATTCCCTAGAAAAGCTGACGTGTGTAGGGCCGGACAGGTTGATGAAAGCCGGCGCCCGTTTCTCGAAATGCCCGGTAACTTAACGGGCTCGAGGCAATATTTTAAAATTAAAATTTTAGGAAGAGAGAAGCAGCCTGGCGACCTTAGTATTCCATTTTGTTTCTTTAGCTAATAGTTTTATTATAGAATTTTTAAAGCTTTTGAAACCATCTTGAAGGAAAGCAGAACAGCTTTACGGGCTCGTTATGTACCAGAACCCCGATAAACGGGCTCCCGGTCTGGAAAAAGCCGCCCGGCCCTAGTGCACTCGTACAAAAAATATTAAAATGAAAAACATTGTCCGCTTTTGTGACCAAAAATGAGTGAAAGCAGAGGGCACAAATGGAAACAAATGCCACGTTCTTCGATGAAATGTGAGTTTCCTGTTCTAACTCGAAAACAGAAAGGAAAAGTATTAATTGTAGAATAGTTTTTGTGGTTATTCCGCGCGCGCCGGTCTATCGCGTGATATTTAAGAAAAAAAAATTAAAAATTTCCAACACTAAAAAGTCATACAATAAGATGCGTAATGACTGAGTTAGCTCGGGCTGGATGGGAAATATTTGACTTTCGATCGTGGCACTCGGACCTCTGTGCTATGCTCGTTCCGTACGTCATGACCTCGAGCCAAATACTTTCCCGACCAGCCCTTAACTCAGTCAATTAGTACACAGTATCTCACAAAGGCTTTAAACTGAAAGTAAATTTCAGTTGATTCATTTTCTATTCTTTTCCATCGGGTTCACCAACGTCTCATTGACATAACAGGTCGTAAGTAGCTTTTTCTTTACCTTTCCTCATTTTTACATTTCTAACAAACTAGGTACTATTCGACAGTCATCATGTGTTAGACTCTCTTCAGAGTAGTCATCATTTTTGCGAAAGAGTAGATTTGTAAAAGGAAAAGCTTTACCTACAGTGAACCGGTATAGTTTTCGCCCTAATCATCATTTTTGATTGCGGCCAAGAGTTATATTTTGGCAAAATGTCTTTTTTACAATTGGTGGGTGACAGCATGTTAAAGACTGTTATACGGTCAGACTTCCCCATTGAATGCCAACATGGTAACCACTTGAAATACCCAACAGTTGTGGCAAGTGTAATAAGACGCGTAGTCATACTACCGGCTGTTCCATTAAAAAGACGCTTTTTTTAGAACTTTACGATGAGTTTTTATTCCATAACTTAAGCTATGTTATTTAAATCATTCACTGTTCCTCCTTTCTTATCTCATCTTTTCTGTCTAGCCAAAAGGGAAGGTAACTATCAATATCATCCGTTCCTATAAATAAAGAACTCTCCTGTGGCTTAATATACACTACTGACTCTCTGCACCGGCTGATTACTGATCTGCAAATTGCAATCGTGAATAGCAAAGAATTATTTGTGTTTGTATCAGTGACAGTCAGTGATAGTTGGTAATGTCATAATGTTACTATCCAAACGATTTACCGATGTGGACAGTATTAGTATAAAATCAATACCTAAGTCCTGTAATAAATGATATTTTTATAATTATCATCAGATAACAGTCATATGTGGCTGATTGTTTGCTTGATTTAACAAATTCTGTCACACAGTTATCGATTTCAATGTAATATATTGACGTACAAACAAACTGGTTTGTTCAAATAAACAAATGAATAGATCAATGGATTAACATCTTTTCAAAATTGTTTTTCTCTTTCACGGCGTTCTTTCCGGATTCATAAGCGGGTGAGTGCGACGAGTTCAGTTTGTTTGTTAAGCTTATGATGATGTCAAGTATTCCAAGGCTATATTGAGCCACTAATTTACTCATCGAGTGTTAATCTTTCTTTTCATGTTCACCTAACATCCTCATCCTAACTGATATAACAGATTGTAAGTAGCCATACTTGAACTATCATTTATCAGTAGGCAGGATAAAGGGTCGATAAAGATGGTTGAACAAACAAATGGATCCCAATAGAGGGATTCAGACAGGATACTCTTCTCTGTTGATCAGAGGATGTGTGGACAAAGATGTTGCATAGAAATAAAACTTTTAATTGTTACAAGAATTTAATTTCAACTTTTCAGGCTTCTGCCATATACTGGTGGAACTTTTACAGTAAAGTTGAAAATTAGAAATTGAAAACGTTAAAATCCTAGTTTGTTTCTTTTAACATTTTTGCACAGTCATCCATTTGAGCAATAGAAAACAGTGTCACTCTCCCTGGCTTATAACATGATAAATCTTTGACAGATGTTGAGACAACACCAATGACGCTTTTAAATAGGGGACTGTGAGCTGGGTGATTTAAAAGCTTCAAGCCATTAATCTTTTTTAATTTGGAAATGTTAGCTCGAAGTCTCCTTGGAAATTAGAAACTGGGGATATAAACGATAATAATTATGTATTTTGGTATCCTTTATGACAAGATGCAGATTAATGCAGCAAAGGAAGAAAACGGCATAGGTAGAGTGATAATATGACATATGACTCTATGCGCACAACTTATTGTTTTCAAAGGTTGTATGGCATGGTCATCTTGGAAAGGCGGCTGTAAAGAGTGTGGTCGGTACCGCCAAAGAGTCGGTAAGTGACAAGAGGGAGTTTTTAAGAATTTGTGACTCGAAAGTGCAATGGCTGGTTTTCGCCATTGTTTTACAACTTCCCAAAACTATACATTATTTATAAGCTTTTATTCAATTGGATCAATTCTTATGTATAGATTGCAATGATAATTAGGCAGGAACCTTCAGCAGTTATTGGCAATGGATGTTTTCTTTACTAGAAATAAGATGACTTTATCTCCAACCATTTATTACTTTTAAAAGAGATATCTGGATAACCTTACTTCTAGAATTTAACTGCTCAAGAACTCAGGAATCACGGCCTTGTATATGTAAGTGGTTTTATGTATGAGGAGAAAGTAAAGGACTCAATTGTTGCTAGAAAATGCTGCGCAGATATCCTTCATTTGTTCTTTTATTAAACGTCAAACTCTTTGTTTAATATACTTTCGTTTTATCAACAGGGTTAGTAATTTAGATTGGCCACCGTAAAATTATCAAAGTTGACGTTTCAAGCGTTAGCTCTGACAAAGCGCTAACGGTCGAAACGTTAGCTTAGAAGTTTCTATTCTCATTTTCTAATTTTTCTTTTCATACTTTCACCTTGTTTTTAAATTGTACTATTGAATTCTATGCCCAGGTCCTCCTGAAATTAGTATTGAGCTCAAGAATCAGTCGGTTGCCTATCACTCGTCGCTTGAGTTCATTTGCTCTCGAAGCGGTTTCCCTACACCCGAGATACTCTGGACTAAGGATGGGGTGAATTGCGGTAACAAAAACACTCTCACGATTCGCCAAGCGAGATTGGAAGACTCTGGTCAATACACTTGCAGCGCCAAAAACAGCGAAGGAAGCAAAAACTCAACTTTCTGGATTGAAGTGGCGGGAGGTACGGTTCTTATTTACAAATAGAAAGAACTGAAGTCGATAATCAATTTGGATCTTTGGTTGAATGAGGATAAAATCGTTTCTATGATACCAAGTCAAATTTAAGGACTTGAAACCACAAGAGTTTCAAAATTGACTAAAAATAATAAAAAAGTTCTCAATTGATGATAACATTTAAAGGGCGAGAACATGCCAACTTATCAAATGTAAATGAATTTCGTGATCAGACATTTACTTAATTTTGGGGCAGTTTAAACAGATTGCCTTTTGGAGCGTCGAGCAATTTTGACTTTATAGATATCCCCATGTTTTGTCACGGCATTTATTATAAAAGTCCGTTTAAATTTTTTAATTACCTTTTTTTCTGCTTCTTAAATAACAATGACTGACAAGTCATGATTTCATGTACATTTTTTAGAAAAGCAAAAATGTCAAAGTGGCTATCAGTGCATTGTTATTTAAGTATTTATTACTGAAGTTGGAAAGCGAAACATCCATGTAAACTTTACATCTCCATGAACTTGTACTCTTGCTACAACGGACGATCTGAGTGTTTAAAATGAAAGATTTAACGTTATGTTTTCATGGAATGCAAACCTTTTAACCATTAGTATTTGGGTATTCTTCAAAGTAAATGTGTACTTTGAACTCAGAGAAACTGGTAATCCTTGAACATGGTAGCACGGGGTGTTTATATTACACCTAACAACCAGTAAGAAAAGAATGAAGAAATTAATAAATAGGTGACTAAATTGTTACCTCCTGGGTTGTTGCTAAGATAGGAAATCTTTTAAGGAAATAAAAGAATGTTTTGATGTCACATCGGGCTGACTTATACCTTCCTTTATCAAAAGTGAAGAAAACTAATTTCAAAATAACCTTGGTATAGCGACGCTTGATCGCCGCTAGCTGGACCGTACGAATCTCACTGATCGACACAACAAATATCGCCCCAATTTCTTTCATGGAACGCCTCCTTTATTAAATGTCGTATTTGACCGTGAAGCTAAAAATAATTGATTCACAAAATTAGGGACAAGAAATTAGCTATAGAAACACTCGAGGTAAATTAAACTTACATTGTTGCCGGATCTGGCGAGAGTTGACACAAAAAGGACCTTTCCTTCCTTCGATAAAAACGACAGACAATTTCTTTCTTTTAAACCACGTGTGCTTGCGAAATCGATCGAATTATTGAATTGCACAATAGATCCGTTCTGTTTGGAAATGCGATACCACTTACGGAACGCGTGACGAGGCACCTAGTGTGACTTTTACAGATTATTAACTAAACGATTACTAAATCAAAACAAGGGATAAACCCGTGCCTTAGGGGCACTTACACTTGGATTAAAAATAGACCTGGCAATAACGTAATTTGCTTTTATTTCGAAACTAGTTAACTTAGGGTTGGATAAGGGAGGGGGGAGAGGGGGTTAAAATGGAAAATGCGACCCTTTGTTTAGCTTGGTGATCTTTTTACTTCAAGTCTCTCCCCAGATCATTCAGCCTCCGAAAAGCCAATTTCTTACGGAAGGATACCCTGTAAACCTTAGTTGTGTAGCCTCGGGTATTCCAACACCAACCTTGGTCTGGACTTTTAATAATGGTGACCTGCCATCTGGTATCAATCAAACCGATCACGAAGGAGAATCATTCCTAGTTTCGCCAAGTGTCACGAAAGGGATGAATGGGACTTACAAGTGTACAGCAAAAAACAAAGCAAACACAACCAGTTCCTCAGCAACTCTGCATGTTTATGGTAAGTTTAGTTATAATGATATTGATGATGATAATGACGACGACGACGATAAGGACGTTGATGATGACGATGATAATGTTGAAGATGAAGAAGAGAAATAGGAAGAGAAGAAATAAAGACAGAAAAATGAACTTGTAAATCCATGGCAATGGCGACGGAGAAAAGGAACAGCGCGAAGAGAATTTAGGCAAACTCGGCCCAGTTGTATAAAGGGCAGATAGCGCTATCTAAAGGTTAAATATTTTATCCGGTCAATGTGTGACAGCAAAACGTAAAGCGTTCTCCACTAGATAGAGTTTTATCCAGTGGATAGTGTTATCCACTCTTCGAGCAACCGGGGCCTGACCTTCAAAAACCTGGTGATATCAATGCTTAATACTTATGTCCTTGGATCTTTATGGTTACACACGCAAAGAACTGCGTAAACCTGGGTAGGAAAGAAACGCTAAGGAAAAAGGACAGGTGATGGCACAACAGAGAGTTGACTGATTCCAAATACTTGACGATTTGCAATGTACTTTCAAGCTGGAAAAATCTGAAGAAGAGAATTCCGAGACGGAGATCCAGAATCTCAGAAGAAAGCGAAAAGGAAGCGAGACGCAAAAGCCAAAGTTACATACGACACACGATTGTATTCTCTACATTGAGAAACAAAACTAGAACAGAGGAAACTACCTATAGCGAATACGCTTCTATCCGTGACCGAAATCGGAGGTCGAATAACGATTAAGCATTCGAAAGAATTCCCTCGCATCCTCAATTCTCTTAGATCTCTCCGCGAAGTCGATTTATGGCTTTTTTTAAATCGCAATGTTACTTAGCCAATGAGGATGGAGAATATCACAGAGTCAAGATTTACGGATTTACACGCTGAAAAAGAACGAAGTGAATTTTCTTCCCAAGTTTCCGTCTGTAACATTATAAAAATCGGCTTTCAGGACTGTTTATTAAACCAAAGATGACTGAGGAACCTCTGTGGAGAATTATGCGGAATAGAAAGCATGCAGAGCAAAAACACAAAAGAGGAAACAGGGAGTCGGTTTGTACCAGAAATCTCATTGGTTAGCTGCGCACACCTGTTCGATTTCCGATACTACCAACTTATGTATAAACTACCATATGGAGAGACTTTCCAAGAAGTATTTTCTATCGATTGAAATGTCATAACAGCTCTTGATTCTAGTTCCGTCTATGATACCCATAATTTATCCATGGAAATTTAACCGTGTCAGCTTGAGAAAATGTTGTAAGTCCACTCGAGAAAATGTAGTAAGTCCACTCTCCTCAGGAAGTGATAGAAAACCACCTGATGAAGTTGTTGTAGTACTTTAGAATTTAGACGGACGATCATCTACTTGAAATCACACCCGATACCGCAGTGCTGGAAAAGTAAGAAACTTCGTGTTGCATGACCCTCTTGCTGTGTCCTTTTGATACAAGGGTGCAGAAAAAAGAACAAGATAAGATGGAACATTATAAAGACCTTAATTTAGAAGTTCAGCGGAGGATCTGGGTCGGTTGAAACAGTAACCAGAAAATTTTAAACATAAGGGCTTCAAGCTTGTTCTGAAACTCTTTCTAAACCTCACGAAACTCACGAGGAAACACTTTTCTTGTTTTTCTTTTCACTTAAAGCAAACTGTTCGAAGCATTCCTATAGAGGTCGCATTTGACTCGTTTTGTTTCCATGTTTGTTTTTGGGGTGTTTCTAATGCAGTTGAAGGTTTAATGTGACACTAGCATTCTAACGAATTGCCCCTTCTTCAACGCAGGAAAAGCCTCTGCTCAAGTTGTTTCAGAGAAATACATAACACTCATTAAAGGATATGCCCTGGCATTGACCTGCAAAGTCAACGAAGAAACAATGAACATCACGTGGAAAAAAGATGGAGAAACAATAACAGAAAGAGCAGTTATAGAAACACGATTAGACGAGACAAAGAGTAGACTTGCTCTTACTGAAGTTCTGGAAGAGGACAGTGGTGAATATTCTTGTGAAGCACGTAACAAGCCAGGAACTGTGGCTCGCTCTGTTGTGATGGTAAATGTCAAAGGTAAGCTGTTTAAGGAACTACATATAATTTTAGTAATTAACTATGTAAGGTCATTATTATAAAATGCACCTCCGCTTTTTAAGTTCCTCACAAACTTTTCCAGTGGTTTTTTGGTCTTCTGGGAACTAGAAATTTGAAATTAATTAAATTTGAAAGAGATTTAAAAAAAACTATTTTAAAACGAATTTGAAACAGTAGCAGTATGCTGCACATATTCTATAATTCTTTCACCAATCTTTCTCTTTCTGTCTGCCTGTTTTTGTAAATTAACACATCTGCGTCTGTTTTCCCAAAGGTTAATCCCGGCCACCCAACGCGAGTAACGAACAACGTGAATTATTGGAAAAAAAAATTAGCTTTCTATCTGGATAGTTGGTGATATTAATTTTTATTCTTAATGCTGACCAGCAAATTACTTTCCTACTAAGCTTCTTCTATTATTATGTTTCGGGAAATTCAGAGGCTCCCTCCAGCAGCTCACCTCCCTCCAGCAGCTCATCTTCCTCCAGCAGCTCACTGGAGTGGTACTACATTGGGGGACCTTTGGCTGCTGTCGTTTTTCTACTGGCGCTCATTTCATACATTAAAAAACGGCGTGAGACAGGTAAAATGTTACCATACGAAAATAAAATGTCTTCATATGGCAGATTGCGGCTTTTAATACGTCAGTGTTTTGGAGCACGAAGGAGCTATTTAAAGCAGGTCATATTGTGCATTTCCAGCGCTGATTTTGAAGGTCCCTCTACAGTCCCGGCAAAGGCCATTACTAATCAAATTACAAAAAGATCACAAATTATATGAAACTAATTACCATGATAACCCACCTTATTCCTTCTCCTGTTGTTGGACAACAGAGTCAAATATAAGTTACACGTGGTTTCTGAGTCGCTGTCAATGATGTCATTCTTACTCACAACGAAGCGATTTCTTTCATCTGTTTCCACATATCCTTTGACAATAGCCCCACCTGAGGTGCCACCTAGGCTGCGGTAAGTGAATTCCCTTTTTAATGCTCAATGTCTGAACGTGTGGTTATTTCCGAAGTTTCTAACTCTTGAATAAGTCTCAGTAGAGTAGTGATAAGCGCCACTGCTGAGTAAATACGTCTTTTTTTTTCTGTTCGGACTGACTATGTTCACCATTAAGAGCACACTGGTCAAAATAAAAGGTTTTTTATTTCGAACCAGCAGCAGTTTTCGAAGCCGTTCTTATCAAATGGCAATCAAATGTTTCTTAACATCCTGTCTGTTTTGGATTCGTTCGTCCTTCACTTGTTTTGACATCTTGTTTAGTATCTTTTTTTTTTGTTACCAGTATGCCAGGTTGTGGGTGACGTACTTTTAAAGAAGAAGAGAAGCTTTGACCCTTCGTCACTCTTTGTTACAGAAACTACAGTTGAAATACACTCGGAGTCTTGTAGGCCGATTTATAATAATATTACTCGATGTATCGATTGTGGACAATACTTCGGATGGTTTTAATTAGTATTTCATTTCTCGCGTAGGAGGCACGATATTTATATGACGTAAAATGCCGAAAAACACAGTCGGCGCTAAGTTTATTCAATAAAATCTCCTCTCTGGGTCGATGCGTTCAGTAAATTAGTATCTAAATTTCACCTATTTCAATAATTTTTTCATTGGCAAGTGATAATTTTCTGAAGCACCCGGAAATAAAAACGAAAAGAAAAAAATTAAAGTGAAAATATAAAGGATATCTTTACCACGTTACGTTAAACCAGATTCAAAGAAGGAAAAGATAGATAGGTAACACAGATAGTTAAAGTCTTGTTTTCATCTGCAATTATTCAGTGAAGGGGACGATGAAATTGAGATGGATCAGCTGAACGTAAACACAGATGGGTGGGAGATTGCAGTTGACCGCCTGATCCTTCGCGAGCATATTGGCAGAGGGGCATTCGGTTCAGTGTGGCGAGCGCTACTGGGTCGTTCTCGAGGCAGACCTGGAAATCGCACGGTTGCTGCGAAATGCTTCCTACGTAAGTACTTACTTATAAAGCTTGATTAAACTATCCTTTATTAATTTTTTGAGTAATATATCTTAATAAAGGGCATTCACTTAGAATATGCTTTATTAACGTACTTGATACATAACATGGATAGCTTAAAAACTGTGCGCCGTTAAAATGATTTACCAGCTGGCATGTCAAATTGTTAGCGGATGGTTCCCCGGGGGATCGGTTGTTAAGTCTTTTGTCATACAACGCTACTACCATACAACAGAACACGAATATCATTTGAAGCATTAGAAGCTGTGGAGAAAAATGAAAATTTATTGCTTAAATTGCATTCAAGCGAATAAAAGCGGAAAATACCATAATACTGAAAATGTCACTCCTTCGTGTATTTTGTAAAATTGCTCGCTTAGAAACTTTTGATGGGAAATAATGTCATGTGACCTCAAAGAAACCTGGAGAGGGTGAGTCTGGCGCAAAAAGCTCAGAGCCATTTGCCAGTCTAGTGGTGGTAGTATGATCTTCTTCCGCTGGAAAAGCGGAACGTCAAAATGCAATAGAACTTGTATGAAGCGGTCACCTTGTAATAAGCGGTCGGTTTTCAAAGTATCGAAACTTTCCTCCTTTGCTTATAGTGCTTTTTATATCAAGCAATTGTGGTCACCCTTTACTAAGTCCCAACAGCCTATTTTTAATGTTCCTCACCTGTATTTAACGGTCACTAAAGCGGAAGTACTCAAATAAAATTAAGAATAATCTTTCAAGTAAAATTGAATCCAGGTTTATCTCCCGAAATCAATGTTAGTAATATTTTTGAGCGAGGTTGTGTATGTTAAGTGGTCCGTGATGGCATAGAGTGGCGTTTTTAAACTTTTATCAGTAGTAGCCCTATTCCGTGGAACCTATGTTAAACGGTCAACCATTTCCCGTGCGTGACCGCTAAACACAGGTTCGACTGTAACAAGCTTATAGAGTCAAACGAATTTAAAATAATTCTGGAAATGCTAACGAATTATTGTAGTTTTTAGTAAGATAAAAGCAAGGATTATGTACCATATGAACGGTAGGAAACAAGAAGGCGCAAACAGAGCATATCTTTAATAAAAATTGTCTCAAATATCTATTCGACCGACTATTAGGTATTATAACAGGTGCAATTTCTAGGCTTAATTGCGTCTCTACTTTTGTAAGTTGTCTGTAAACAATTGCGCGGTTCAATGAGCTTGCCTAGTTAACAACAATGCTCGAGATGTGCAGCGTTTTCTTAGCAAATAATTTTTTCAACGAGGATGAATCTATTTTGGAAATTTCATGTTCAATACAATTGAACAAGACGACTAACTGACATTTTTGTGACAAGTATGGATTATATGGGGTTTAGAAAACTAACTTTTTTTTATGTAGACCAAATTTATTAGAAGTTGCACTGGTAATGTAGCACTTAGTATACAAATTTACCACATAATTGTGTCTCTCTTGACATGCAAAGTTTGTTTGTTTATCTAATTTTTGTGTGGTTTCCCAGCAATCTCTGGAGAGAAAGGAAGGAAGGCCCTGCTGAGAGAGATCGAGTTATTAAAACTCTTTGGAAGGGAGGGCCATGAAAATGTTGTTAAGTTCATTGGTTGTGTTACAGTTGGAGGTAATCAGCTATTGTTATGAATATAATCAGCTAATTCACAGTAACGATAAAAACATATCCGACGTCAACCAGTATTGCTTAGATGGTGTACTAATTCAAGGGTTATTTCCAATTTTTTGTCTAATCTAAAGAAATTTACTTCGCACTGTATGTAGGCCATTTTACTTGGAAGATTTAAGCTCTAAAATTTACATGCTAATTGTCATAATAGTTTTAACTTATGATGGGAAGTCTCTGTCTATTTATCTGCCATCCCTATTTTTCTGCCTTTCTGTTTATCTGTCTGTCTGTCCATCTCTCTGTGTGTCTGTCTGTATTTCTGTATCTGCTGTATGTGTCCATCCGTTTTCTATCTGCGTTTTTTTCCTCTTTGACTTTCCCTCTCTTTCTTAGATATAACCAAATGTATAAGTAGATAAAGCATGTACAATTCAAACACATTTTGCAACTTCTGCATTGCTTGCCATATAATAATTTTCTTGTTTT
The DNA here is from genome assembly GCF_964200805.1 of Pocillopora damicornis. Classification (NCBI taxonomy): domain Eukaryota; kingdom Metazoa; phylum Cnidaria; class Anthozoa; order Scleractinia; family Pocilloporidae; genus Pocillopora; species Pocillopora damicornis. The sequence continues at coordinate 27,590,170 of NC_142674.1, read as the reverse complement.
TCCCTCTTAGTTCAGCCAATGCTTATCATGGAGTACCTGTGGCGAGGTGACTTGCTGGGCTATCTCAGAAAATCCAGGGGGGTTTTCGACCAATATCATCATGGGGTCGGAGGGGTCGACCACTTGACAACATATGACATGGTGTTGTTTGCTAAACAGATCGCACATGGCATGACTTTTCTCGCGTCCAGAGGGGTAAGTGCTCAAACTCTTTCTAGTCAGTATGTGATCCTGCATGTGTTAAAATGGCGTGACTTGCAAATCGTCAAAAGAATATTCTGTACAGCTAAAAAGATCCAGCACATTAGAATCACTATTTCACAGAGAAATGGTTTGACATTAGCATGATGTTAAACTTTCTACCTATATTTTATTTTTTATTTTATGTAGTTTATAAAAGTCCCTTTTGGCAGATCATATCATTTTTTGTTTTCGATTTCAGATAATTCATCGCGATCTTGCAGCTCGTAACATCCTTCTTGATGAGCATCGTGTCTGCAAGTTGACTGACTTTGGGCTCTCTTATCAGGATTTCAAATACGGCCCAGGAAATGCCAAGAGGGTAATTTTCAGAATTTTTTCATCATTTAGTCATTTGGTTTTGGGGCTGCTGGAAGATAAAAATGTGAAGAATTAAAATATTACTGTCCTCACAAACCTTCTTTTCAGTTATACAGTTTTACTGCAAAACACATTTCCCTTCAATGGGAAGCCGTTCTAAGCGTATCGAAACTTTCACAGAAAAAAAAAATTGTACCTATGGAGTGAACACAGGAAATAAGAAAGCTGGAAGAGATATCCTTCTCTGAATAGCAAAGATACAAAATCGAAAGGCAAAGAAACAGGAGATTTAAAGGAAAAGGAGTGTGTGAATTGTTTCCATAGAATTTGTACAAAGGTTTCTACTGTTCTTGACATTATCGTTAGTCCTCACATTACGGTTTTAATCTTATATACAAAATATTTTAGAAGTTGTATACAAGGCTCTTTAGATGTCAGATGTCTATAGTATTTTGGTTACTCATCCAGGGATGTATCCCAATCAAATGGACTGCACCCGAGATTCTCTTTGGACATGTGGAACAACTGTCAACCAAAAGCGATGTGTACGTACTGTATTGGTTATTATCAACATATATTCCAAGAGTGAACATTTTTACGATTCTACCTTAACTTAGCGAGGAAAACTAGAATATTCAGTGCTCTATTGATTAGAGGGTCATTAAGAAACGTCAAGCTGGGAAACAGCTGAGGTTACAGCTGTAGTATGAGACTTTACATGAATATTAAGTTTAACGAGCAATATCGAAAATCTGATTAGGATAAGAACAGACGGATGAAAGGATGAGTGGATAATCAAACAAATAAATATGGCGTTTTCTGTTAAGGAGGTTGCTTATGTCTTGATGGCATGTTTTTAAACATCCCAAGTATCTGAGTGATTATAATCTTTCTACCCCAGTTGAGATATATCGTCATCCTTCTATTTCTTTGACAGGTGGTCCTACGGCATCGTCCTGTATGAAATCTTCACTGTCGGTACTTAACTTGTTTGTTACTTTACATTCAGGAAATATACCTGCCGAGATTGCACGCACAATTACTAATTGATGAGTGATACCGAGCGAACAAAAGAGCATTGAACGATAGAGAAGTTGAAGCAGTACTCAATGTTGCTGATAAATAAAATTATGACGATGCATAACAGCTTGACATAAAACTTAAGTTTAAGTAGAACTGAAAGTATTTAGTACATTATTGAAAAACCTTAAATCCATCGCTACACTTAAATTTGTTTTTTTTACAGTACTCTATCATCTGATGTAAAACCGAAATCTATTTCAGCAATTAATTGTCGTTTTCACAGAAGAATCATTTCGATCGCCCTGAGAGGAATGAAAGTGATTACAACAAAAAGAGTGTGCTTTTTTGGCGAACAGAAAAAAACATTATTTTTCCACAGGAGGCATTCCTTACGAAGGATGGTCTCAATCCACGACAATGAAAAAAATCGAAGAAGGTTATCGTCTGCCAAAGCCTGAACATATCGACGACAGTTTGTAAGTGTTGCTTCCTCTGTGTGGAATGTTATATAAGTCAAAAGCAATATCGATTGCTGCTGTGGTCAGGTGTTTTTGATACTCTTGGTCTGAATAAGAAGTCTTCCTAAGAAATTAATCTTATCTTGTCAATACAAAAATTTAAAAGAAAAGTTGTTGAGTCAAATAAAGAATACGGTGGGTTTTTCATCACAGAATTCGTTTGAGCTGCAATGTAATGAGATAAACTTAGCATTTCAGTTATTTTTGTAACTAGTTGTGGTTTCTCAACTTTGCTACTTGCAATATTAGTGCCTATCGCGGAATTACTGTGATCATATGTCCCTGTGTTTTTCTATAGATACGCGGTGATGTTAAACTGCTGGAAATACGAAAGCGCCAGCCGGCCACACTTTGTGAAGCTCTACCAAACAATGGATACATATATTAAAACAAAGGTTTGCCATACAGCGTCTAATTCAGGATATACTTTAGCAATTGAAATTGGTATCCTATCAAGTCAATTGCGAATTTCTTTTCACGTCAATGTGATGTCAAAACGCATTAACTACCCAGCCGCTAACAATTTGTGAATTCAGTTTCATCATGAACCAATGTTACTTTTTAAACATATGCAAGTGTGTTTACGTCATGTCAGTCTGGATCATCCTTATTTTCCCTCTGTTGTCTACACACAAGAAAGAACGGAACAGATCTTAAAATTACACTTTTGGAAAACTTTGACAGAAAGGGAGACCTTACCCGAATTTTTTCCTTATCAATTTATGCAAGTACTAATGGTTCTTGTCTTTGTGACCGATATCTGATCTGCTATTTTTTTGTCTTTTTAGTGACTCATTTTTGGAATTCCTTCGTTCAAGATTTTTTAACTCATGCAGTTCCTGATAAACTTCTAATCTTTTTCATAGACATATGTAGATATCTTTGACGATGACAAGTATGATCAGGATAAGTACAACTTTGTCGATGACCGTGGAGCTGTTGCAAATCCAGAAGATGCAGGAGCGGACGAGCTAGGAGCAGCTGCAGCAAATCCCATCGGTGAATTGGGTGAACTCGGTGCTATGGCACATCCCTTTCTGGTTGCAATGGACGATGGCGCTACAGCTTTCCCTTTTGGAATTAACGTAGGAGACGAAGGAGCACCTGCAACAGATCCCGACCGTGAAGTGGGTGAACACGGTGCTACAGCACATCCCTTTGTGATTGCAATAGACGATGGTGCTACAGCTTTCGCTATCAACGTACAAGATACAGGGGCAGCTGCAGCAAATCTCGCCCATGAAGTGGGTAAGCACGGTGATGCTGCACATTCCTTTGTGGTTGCAATTGACGATGGTGCTACAGCTTTCCCCTTCGCTATTAACTTACAAGACAAAGGGGCAGCTGCAGCAAATCTCGCCCATGAAGTGGGTAAGCACGGTGCCACTGCACATCCCTTTGTGGTTGCAATTGACGATGGCGCTACAGCCTTCCCCTTCGCTATTGACTTACAAGACAAAGAGGCAGCCGCAGGAAATCTCGCCCGTGAAGTGGGTAAGCACGGTGCTACGGCACATCCCTCTATGGTTGGAATTGACGATAATGCTACAGCTTTCCCTCTCGGAATCAAAGTAGAAGAAGAAGGTTGCGCAGCATACACTTTTGAGAGTGATAAGAAAGATATGGATGCCCAAGCGTACCCTTTGGAGAGTGATACTTTACCATATCTTAGCGAGAACGAGGAAGAAGATGTTGATGACTCCGAGTGCCCTCTTGCGATTGAGGAAGAAGAAATTGATGACTACGAGTGCCCTCTTGCGATTGAGGGAGAAAAAATTGATCCTTCACCATCCTCCCTGGTGATGGACCAAAACAGTCTAGATACTTCGGTATGTCCCCTTGTGACTGACGAAGAAAATTCTGATTCTTTAGCATGCCCCCTTATGGGTGAGGAAGAAGATTCCAATAACTCAGCATGCTCCCCTGTAACTGGGAAAGAAGATTTCGAAGCCACAGGAAGCCTTTCTGTTACTGAAAAAGAAGATCCTAACTCTTTAGCACGCTCCGCAAATGGGGTGAACAAACCTGATACCTCACCATTCCCTTGTATGAGGGAGGAAGAAGATCTTGATTCTTTAGAATACAATCCCCTGATCGAAAAAGAAGGCCACAGTGATTCTGTCTTCCCTCCAGATATTCAAATTGATGACGAAGAAGGTGTAACAAGTGAACCTGAAAATAACGTTGGTTATGAAGGTGCTGTAGCAGTTCAATCTGAAAAGGAGGCAGTAGAAGAAGAACCTGAGACTTGCCAACTAAAGTACACGAAGGATGAACAAGACGATCTTGGAAACTATATGGACGACCAAAGTGATGCTGTAGACCTTCTTGATGGGGAGGCTGGCGTACAAGAGTATGATGGTAATCAACTTACTGCTGCAGATAAAGACGAAACTGGAAGTGACGAAGACGAGGAGTCATCTGAAGTAACTCCTCTTGTGCAGGACTGAGGCTTAATAGCAGAATTGCTGAACCTCCAAGGTTGTAGTCTTATAGTAGTTTAGGTTGTAGTTTAGATTTCGAGAACTTCAGCCTCAATATTTCATAGCTTTTGATTTTAAGATGTAGTTTCTATCGTACTTTTACTTTATTAATGCTTTGCTAGTGATGATAACCATTTCCATAGTTTATAAATGGAGGTTAGATTGAATTTTCTTGAAAAAAAAACTTGTTTATTTACTTCACTTTTGCATTTCTTAGTTTACCGTTTATTTGCTTGGTGCACTTGTCAGTGCTTTGTTGTTGTTATTGACTGTAGGCTGATGGAGACAAGAAAAAAAAAAGAAAAAGAAATTGCTGTTAAGATAATTTTTATAACTGATCTAGTCAGAAATTTTGCGTAAATTTGTGGGTGTTGTTCCTAGTATAAGTAATATTTCTTAATTTTTTTGTAAGTGCATTGAAGAGAAGAACAATAATGGACATGTTGATCTCTCCCAAGTCACAATGAATATTTACCCTGTTAGGAATAATTAAATTGTTGTAAAGCACTCTCTAAATGCTTCAGTAAACTTATATAAGCTAAACTCGTTTTGTTTACTCCATTCGTTGCAGCAAAATTGCTGGTTCGGATCAGACCACTTTAAGCAAAACAAAGGCATATGCGCATAAAATGTCATTAATAAGAGTAGAGACAAAAGGGAGAAAAAGGGTGGGGCGAGGAAATCTAACTGTACATCTGATGGACACAATAAACTAAAATGACATTTAGGCTCCTCCAAAACACAGTCGAGCCAATATAACAATGGATTCTCATTCAATCATTTTTCAATTTTGTTTTTGCCACGAGCACTTACATATAAAGCTAACATTGCCTAACCTATTACTTCAACTTTCATCGTGGGGAGAACTGTGCTGATTTTTTAGAGAAACAGGCAACTGCGGTTATTTTCTTACTGTTTTTCGCTGTGTTTCTTGACATGAGCAAGGCCTTTGCCAAGATTAACAATGGCATTTCGGTGTGGCTTAGTTCATCATTAATCCATCTGATAGACAACAAGTAGTGCTCATAAATTCTGAGTTCTCTGACCCTCTGGTCTTTGAATCCAGAGTGCCACAAGCGATTCTTCCATGACTTGTCTTATTCAGAATATATGTAAATGACTTTTCATATGCCCCTCAATCTTGTTTTACTGAATATTATTGGATGATGCTAAGCTTCAGATTTCTTTCCCAGTTCAAGGCTGGGCGAAGACAATTTTTTCTGAGACGTGGAGTGTCCTTTAAATTAAAGTGAAGTAAAACCACGATCGTCGATAAAAGATCAGTAGGGACTCTGACGTCGATCTATACAATTTTGGTTCATGTCTTTTAATTTATTTCGGTATTTGTCTATTTGGCTGTTGAGGATACGTTGTAAGAAGTATTTATCGTTTAGATAGGGTTTTGAAATTTTTGTACACGAAATTAAATTTAAGTATGTTTTTATTTGAACCTCCCGAACATCTGACATATTTCGACCCACTCAAAATGAATATAAAGAACCCAAAAGTAATCACTAAAACGTAACTTCGCTCATCCTTCTCCATTCACCTCCACGGGATTTGCGCCCAAAAAAGTTGAGACTGTTGCAGGAATAAATTAATCAAAATCATCTTTTTGCATCATTTTATCTCATAGAATTAAAGTATACACTAAAACAGTCATTTAAGTGCGGTGGCAAGAGGTGGGTGTTTACATCTCCGCTTCGCAGCTTGGTAAATATCCACCTCTAGTTAAATCTAACTCGGTGAAGAGTTAAGAAATAATAAACATTTGATAAATTTCCAGTGTAGCGATTAGCATCGCAACTTATCGTGATAATGCAAACATTTCAGAAAAGACAACATTGGAAAATGAATCATTTTTCTATCCATATCTTGTAAAATTAATGTCAATAAAGGAAATATAAATAAATTCGAAAGGTCTTGGCTGGCCACCAAACACCAGCACACGCACAACAATAACTAAAGTGTGTCAATAATCATATATTATTACCCTTGGTGTTATCAAAACAAGCAGGCTGACATATCTGTCAACTAAAAACGGTTTATTTATGCGACTAAGAATAAAGTATTTGAAAGCCTGATGACCCAATTTGCCAGTCTCTAGCTAAATACTATAACAGGTACTGACAAGTAAACACGTAATACCTCTTGAAAACCGTCAGGAGACGGATTGTGCCTTTTTTTGTGTGAGCGTAACCGGTTTTCATGACTAAGCTATTGAGTCATTCATCACGCCCTTAAAACCAAGACTATTGCCAAAATGGCCTAGAGTATATTCTAGAGCTCGTGTGAATGATTTATTTGTGATACATCATTACACATTTCACGCTTTGTTTTTGGAAGCAGATGTGAACTGTTTGTGGAAAAAAAAAATTGTTGAACATTGATAAGGGCTGAGACGCGCGCTTGTGTTTTCATCATAAAGTTAAAGCTCTTGGCTAAATCTCGTTTTTTAATTATTCTCGAATTTACTAATACCAAAATATAAGCCATTTAATTACCAATCAGCCATTTTTGTGGCTTCCTCAATTTGTGAGATGTTTAATTTAGTCTTATTTGATATTCAAGCATGACGCATTTTAAAATAAAGGTTAGACATATTCATCTTGAGGTTTTTCCTCCTGATTGTGGGGAACAGTCAGCTGAAAGAGGCCAAAAATGCAAAAGAAAGCAGTGGTTCACTGTGAATGTATGTATAGAGAAGTCAGCAATAACTGAGGCGGCGAAAAAGGAAAAGAAAATAACAACCTTACTTGTTTAAAAGCGCCGCCGGCAATAGGACTAAAGGGGCCGCACAAATGTACGGGGTAGACTCTTTTAAGGTTTTATTCGACAAAGTTGCTTCGCACTTCGCTGAAAACGGTTTGTTTAGTCAATATGCGAGTTATTAGATTTACGCATGAGAGAACAGGGCATATCGAGCAAAGACAAGTCCACAATTAACGTTTATTTATTAATTTTGTTTATGCATGGGCGATCTTTAAATAAATATTAGAAACCCGTCCAAAATAGATGGAAAGAATCAATTCTCAATCACAAGGGCAATTCTCAAGGACACGGAAGTTTTTCCACATAAATACAGGCGACCTCGAATCACGAACAACAACAAAACGCCCTGGCTGTGTCCTTTACTGCCTTTCTCACTTCTGTGATTTTCCAACAGTAAAGAAAGGGATTCAGAGATGAGTTAAGATAAACTAAAGTTTTCGTAAAGAGCCACAGAACATGAATTGCTGATCCACTAAGTACTGTATGTCTCAATATCGACACAATTATAAAAGGGGTGTAGCATGCCACTAAAGCCAACCGCACCCAAAATATGCTGGAAACTGTTTTCTGATATTGTTTGATGTTTAGTTGAACTCTTTCGTTTAATCTTTGTTTTGATGAACCTTTTGCTGTCCATGCACGTACTCTTCCCCTTCCTGTACCTTTTACTCCTGCTCCTTCTTCTGTGGCTGTTCTTGTCCCCGTTATTGCGCCTGCTTCATCCTTTCCTGCTCCTATATCTTCTCCTGCATTTGACCGTCCTTCGCCAGGGTTGTCTTCTACTTCAGCCTGGTACCGCTGTAATCTCAGGTGGATCTTTACGTAGCAAAACACGGAAGTAACCAGAGATACCACAACGGCCACAAAAGCAACAATCTCCGAAACCGTTTGACTCCAGACACGAACCAATCCGCATAAAACAGCAATTATCCAGCATAAAAGTATAACAGCTTGAGTTCGCTTTAGTGTCACAACTTGTCTGTATCTCCGCCTCAATAACAGAACAAGAAGTCTGTCAACACTGATGGCTGTTGATATCAGTACAGTCACCCCAAACAAAACATAGTTGGATATACAAACAACCTCTTCAACGTAATACACAATATCTATGTCGGTGTTACCAAGATCAATGTAAAGAAATAAAACAGTCACGACCAGAGGTTGTGAAAAAAGACCCACACAGAGATCAATAGCGGCTAGACATTCAAACAGGACCTTTGCAGCGGGATGCAAAGAGGACACTTTATAAAATGTTAATAGAAGCAGAGCATTACCAAGAGATGCAATGAAGGAGAGGACAATGTTGAAAGCGAGGAGAAATGCTACTACTCCAATTGGTAATTGTGAAGATAACTGGCTAGTGAGGGTCGCCATTGGCGCTCACGTTCAGACTTGTGGCTCTGTCTTTCCCTCTTTTGGCAGCAAATGAACGTTTATTGGGCGATCCCTATTCGATATAAGAGTATTATTGTTTTGTCGAGAATTTTAACAGTTTCTATTGGATAAAAAATTCCTCCTGTTCTCTGATTTTCCGATGACAAATGTCACAGCTATAATTAGACTTGTCTTTAACTCTTTCGTGTTTTATTCATATTCTTTGAATTTTCATCATGTTTAGTAAGCAGGTGCCACATTTATTTAACATACTAAATGACGTAGAATCTGAATTATTTTTCGCCAATACTTTGTAGAGCTTTCTCAACAAGTCAGCTTTTCTTTTCAGTTCCAGACCCATGTGTGTCTTTGCCCTTCTTAGCTATGCTCGTTTTGTTTTTAAGGTAACATATTTGTGGTTCTTTTATAAGCAAGTGCTTTTTAGATGAAAAAATTTGCATAACATACCTATGTTAAGAAACATCGTGGTGAATTCTCATATATAAAGACATCATTGAGCTACAAACAACAACAAAACGCTCCGATTGTCTTCTTTACTGCAATTCTCACTTCTCTGAAAAATTAATTATTTTGCCACGAGTGTGTTCCCTAAATTCAGAATTCATTAGCCAGAGCCAATTTGCCGGCTCGTCAGGATATGTCAGTGAGTAGAGGTACTCTTTAACTTGGCGAAAAACATAGGCGCAAGGCTAAAAAATATTCGTGAAAATCTTAGCTCGATATTACTTTTTCCTCTGAATGAATTCGATTAGGGTTTAAGTTTAAAAGAGAAAACACAACTTTAAAATTAATTAAATTTGCTTTGAAACGAGTTGGGTGTGGTGTGCGGAAAAAAAGTGTTACCACCGCAAATAGCAAGCTGAAAAGAAACAATTACCTCCATGCTTCTTTTGACGTAAAAATGAAGAAATAAGCCACACGAAATATTGGAAAATCACCGCAGGAAAAGAAAACAAAATGGTCTTGACCGAAAACCCTTCAACTCTGTTTTTCTTGAATATAGAAAACCCCCGTCTGCAGTTGAAAGTCTTACATGGCTAGAGAGACTTAAACATCACCACCTGCTCATTTCGGAAACTAGATTCGTTCTTTGGATGTTCAGTGTGGTGTTCAAGAGGAGAGTTCTCAACGCCTTTAGCAATGAAAGAGTGGTAACTGCTATAAAATAACATGGAAAACCTAACGGAAAATACAAACCAAACAAGAATTAATCAATTTCGTTGCTTCACGGGCGTATATGATCGAAGTCTTATTATGTTTGTTTCGTCATTGATCTTATAATTTCCATTACAGCCATTGTGGGATATGGTCTCATTCTTTTCCCTCTCTGCAAGATTTCTTCCCTTCATCAACCATCAAAATGTTTTTTCAGTAATCTTGCATGCACTGATATCACTGTTGGACTCAGTTTCCAGCCGTTTCATCTCCCTTACATAATTTCCCAAGAACACTCTGCAATTTGTTACCATGGCTCGCTCATCAACCGAACCTTGGGGGTCATTTTCTGTGGCGTCTCTGTCACTGACTGCATAATCAGTAACATGGGTGTAATTTTTTCGATGATGACTTCTACTTTCTGCTGCATAGCATTTTACATAAAAAAAACTCCACCGTCAAGAAGCTCAACTCCAAGCTTAAGTTATCATTCCCAAATTGTGTGATACAAGTACATCTTTCAAAGATAAAAACATAGCAGAATGACGTGCTCATTGTTGAGTTGAATTAACAACTGAAAGATGGAAACTTAAAAGCCGCGCTTCAAAAAATTGCAATATCACTGTCATCATCCGAATCATCATCGCCAGATATCGTGATTTCAATTTCGTCGTCATCATCATCATCGTCATCGTCATCATCATCATTTTCATCATCATCGTCATCGACATCGTCATCTTCCTCGCCACCTTCGTCGGATTCCTAAGAGAAAAAAGGCATGGAGTCGTTATTTTATTGACCTACATCAAACACGTGTTGCACTAAGTGACGTGTTTTTGAAGTATGTTCCAAAAGTAATTTAAAGTTCATCTCTGCTTTAGTGCCAGGGGGCGCTATAGTCCACAACCTAACAAAGTGCAGGATTTTGTATGCAAATAAGGCACGAACCAATCACATAACCGAATCCGCATCCAAGATGGCGGTTTCACTTCTCTTTGATTGGTCCGTTCCTACGAATGTTGATGTGAAAGTCCTTAAGATTCTCATACCTGCTCGTCCTCGTCATCAGCCCTACGCAGTCGCCCGACTTCGTACACCCGGCAAACGCTTTCGTCGGTGCTGGCCTGATTCTAAAAAAGAACGTTACCGAATTTATGATATGAAATAATTCACGTGAACTGTTATGACATGATGATAGTTTGCAACTTATGCAATCATGAAATGACAAGTAAAGCCAGTCAGATGGTTCGCATTGCCAAAGTTTCTCCCAGTTGTCGTGGCATGAGGTAGCTGGGATTACTGCTAGCTCCTGAACTTGCGGTGCAGGCGTTATATTAGGGCGAGTTAACGTTAAGAAGTTCGCGATCGATTATTTCACCGGCCATGTTTGACTTAGAGTTTGAGTGGAAAGTGGAAGGAGGGGGCAGTGAAAGGCGAAAAGACGCTTGCTCGAAGAGGCTGTTAAAAAGCGAAACACCCCATGACTAATTGTGCCTCACCGCATTTTCGGAATTGAGCAAGTAACCGTAACCACAAGAAAAAGAAAAAAAGAAGAAGAAAAAAAAAGCGTAGAGCGGATGAGTGAAAGCGTGAGGCAGTTTTTTTCAGCGCAGAGACAAATGGCTTCGACGTAACCTTTTCCGAGGACACAGATATGAGCTGATATTCGCTGCATCCTATGTTCTTTGAGTGTAGCTTCCCTTAATCCCTTTGACGATGTTTCTTCCATTTGATTGTAAACGGTACTTTGAAGCAGACACACTTCTGCACTCAAAGGTTTGTTTTATAATTAGTTTTAAAGCTAACCAGCATCTGAAATAGAAAGCTTTTCCTAAAAAATCCAGTGGGTAACACTGCCAGCAGATCTTTTCCAGTGACCAGTGTGGAAATTAAGACTTTTTGCTACCCGTAATCCGCGAGACACTCCATGTTCTGATGAACACTTGAAAGATTCCCTCAATCTGTCTACAGCCGCTTCCTGCTCTAAAAAATTCGGTTTTTCTAGGCAGCTTCCTCGTGAATGAAATCGGAATTGTCAACTACGCCTTCGAAAGAGTTCACCCTCTTTTGTTTTTCCCGCAAGATAATCATGAAGCAGTTTGGGTAGTGATTGACAAGTAGAGCTAAACCGCACCAATCGGCTCAGGTCTTACGATCAAGATAAATTGAATTTAATGTTTCATAGAAATCACAAGAATCCTCTTACCTCTAAAGAAGTGTCGGAGAAGAGGGAGAAAAAAAGAGAAGAGAGGAAGTTAAGCAGGAGCGGGAGAGGAAGAGGATGGGAATGAAAGAAGGATGGAAGGGAGGAAAACAAAACAAGGCAGAGGTTTCCGATTTTTAAGCTTACCTCAATAACGGCTACAAAGCTGTCAGTTATATCGGTGCACAAATCAAATATTGTCTTCTTAACGTCGATTGTAGCTGTTTGAAAGCAATTGAAATTTCCAACATCATTTTCTCACTCATTTCGTAAACGTCAAGATATTTCAAATTAACTGATAACGAGCGCCAAGCAAAATTTCTATTAAAATTTGTAGCAAGCCATCCTGCTCACCTATTGGTTGATAATCTGTTGCGTCAAAGGTCCTGAACGAGGTCTCGTACGGTCCAAGGAGCCTGGAAGCTAGCGGTATTTCCAAAGGATCCGAAAGATGTTTTACTATCAAATACGGAAGAACAAATACCGCTCCCTTCAGTCCAGAATTCATTTTTTTTTTCATTTTTTGAGATATCAGAGGCTCTGAGGGACTTTTCCCTGAGGGCCCAGTTATGTAAAGGGCGGATAACGCTATCCGACGGATAGAGTTTTATCTAATGGATAGCGCTATCCAACCTTCGAAAGACTGGAGCCAGAAGTTTTAGGGTTATGAGTGGAATAAAAGAGCTAGAGCTCTTTCACTTTTCCAAACACCGCAAAAGTTGCTAAATAATTGATGAAAAGTTAAAAAAATTCCCTTACGCAATTTTGGATGTCTATAAACTGCTAAAAACCTATGGAACCATAATCCCGGGTGAGTATTCTGTGCTCTCAATTTGATTTTTAATATCGAGATGACATATAGATCGCAACTAAAAGCTCACCACTTGGACGCACTAAAACCTCAATGTCGGGTCTGGTTTCCTTCGTGAAAAATTAATAAAGTATTAACAAATTTGAGAAGTGCGTAAACAAGTAAACATGAAATTACCCCCATACATGACGTCACCACTGTTATTGAAGATCACGTGACATTGATCTAGTGAAGGACATGTGTCCAGTAAATGGAAAGAGCGAAGATCCCACTGTTTTTAGCGTCAAGGATTATTGGCAAAGCAAAAGGCACACGGTTTATTTGAAATGAGTTGCTTTGGACATTCTGAGAGGTTAGTGTCACAAGAAACAGTAGTGCTTCGTCAGTTGTGAGGGCGGGGAAATAAGATAGTTTGGTTTTATCGACTAGGTTGATGATGTAAATTGGCCAGCAAATCACCAAGGATATTCAGACATAAGTTTATACTCCGTGGATCAGTCAGGTGACTGTGTATTGCTTCACGAAAACGCTCAAGATGAGGAAACAATAAACTTTTCTTATGAAATAATAGTCCTTGATATCTATCTCTCTCCCAATTCACTGTCAAAGTAAGAAGAAGGAGGTAGAGTGATTTTTCGAGATCCGTGAAAGGCCGACGTTGTGTTCCGTTATTTTCGCGAATCTGGACTCACTGCTTTACAGTCTAGCATTGGCTCGTTCTTTAAAAACGAAAAAAAGGATACAATCTCTGAATTGATGATAATCTCCAGCCCGGAGGGCTGAAAAACGCCGCTGACAAAGTTGTTAAACTTGTCAAACTTGTGTATAACCCGTTTGCCTTTGACATCCCATAATACACCGTCGTTCAGTACCAGGTCGTCCGTGGGATTAAAGGAGGCGAGGTTCTGTGAGTAGTTGTTAGTGTTGTTGGAATCGTGCAGAGTTAGTACCCGCTGACCTGTCGCAGTGTCGTAAATTTGATGGTTGAATACAATCTAGTGAATAATATCATCACACTCTAACTGCATTCTAATGCTCGTTGTTATCGAGAAAGAAAAAGGGCGTTTTGGCACAGAAGTACCACAAGCAATAAACGACAAAAAAAGAAAAAAAACCTGAATTAAATAAAAAACAAATAAATCTCGAGTTCGGCGCCTTAAAGTTTGACTAATGTTTCAAAAGACGCATTTCAACTGAGTGACGTGAAAGAAAAACCAAAGTTATTTGTGAAGCATATCAAAATAACAAATCAAAAAATTATCAAAGACAACCAAGAGGCCTCAGAACAAGTAAACTGAGGCGCAGAAAGCTGATCTTGGCCATGAAGTGTGGGCAAAAAATTCCTCTTGAAAGTCCGTGTATTCGAGACAAAAAACGATCTCGCACAAACTTGGGCGAAATTAGCGATTCTATCATCCTTGCTGTCCCGTGTTCACGCACTAGCAATTTCGCTGATCTATTTTTCCTTTTGTAAATGTCCTAAATGAACAACGACAATTTGTCAAACTGAGGCTACTCGCGATGTATTTGGAATTGAAAATGCATCACATGTCTTGAACTCACATGCGCAGTAGCGTCGTGTGTGCCAATAATTCTGTCTTCTGATAAATTACTAAACTTTACCCAAGTGTCCTCGCTAAATGGATGTCTGAGCCAAAGAGAAACAAATAAAATTATAAAGTAAATAGCACTTTTTATCAAATAGAGAGATGAATGTAACGACGAAACATTACAGTTCGCCAACTGTCACCGTGTCATTAACACCAATCCGATTACAGGATACGAGCCATGATATACACCTAAATTATTTCCCATTTTGTTTTGTCTTGAGCGTTGATTGCCGCAGGTGAATTAAGTTGGAGTCATTGTTCGTCTCCTGTAATTTATGAAATTAGTTTGTCTAAGTGTCTTCTGTAAAAGTTGTAGCTCTGAAAGAACAATGTAAAACTTTTTTTTGTATTTCAGCGATCCTCAAGTCAATAAAAATTAATGGTAAAACATAGTGAAGTATGTGTTTGTTTTATGTTTCTGCGACAAACATTGTAGTTTGTTAAAGGTGAGATACAAATAAACCAAGCAGAGACACAAACAAGGACGTGCTTATCAGATGCACTAGTGGTACGAATCAAACAGGTTTTCAAGTTCAAAACTTACTTCATTTCGAAAACATCTCCAAATGACCAAAGAGCACAGGGAGGCAAAGCAGACGAAGATGACGTCAATAAAAGCTCGCGGTCCTAAAAATTGAAGAATGAAGTACAGAAAGACAATTTCAGTGATAAATGAATTCGTCAACACAACCTGAAAGGGTCACATAAGCCTTAGAAAGGTTCATAACGTTGCGAAACGCGCTGCAAGACTGATGAATAAAAAGGGTTGATTGGTTTCAGCGAAAGATATGGAAACTAAACAGTTAACAAGAAGACTGGATTTGACCGAACGTTAAGTTATTTAAAAGCAATAGCGGAGCTGCCTTGTTTGTGTGGATGTGGAACGAAATCCAACATCGAACATAACTTGTTACCATTTGACTGTTGTTGGGTTGGGGAAGGGAGGGGAAAACGGGAAAACCATTAATGAAACTTTCGACCTGTTCGAAGTAGAAAGAAAGGTATTTTTAACTATATGAGGAGGGAAACTTCCATGTTGTACTCTTACTTTTGAACATTGGCACATGGAAATTGCTCTGTCTGCGCTACAGAGATAAGTCGCCTCTTCCTGCAAAAGATCATTTTTTAAAAATAAATACGTAAAATAAAAATGAACATGAAAATCATGCACTGAACGGTTTAAATCCAAAAAAGAACAACAACAACAAAAAAAAGAAGGAATAGGTATGATACAATTGACAACTTAACTTGTCACAATCAACGACTAATTCATACACATATAGCTATTTCAAGAAAAATTTGGCGTTTGACTTGAAATCAAAAGGTGTAAATTGAGTTTTGTACCTGTCCAGTCATTAAGTTGTATTCCTTCAACTCGCCTATTTGTGTTCCAAGTAAAACAGACTTGCCATCGGGCTGAGGAGAAAAAGTAAAAACTTAGGTACTACGTTTACATGACCTCATAAAAGCCACTGTTTTTTTTCTAAACTATAGTAAGGATAATTCTTACGGGTAGCAAAAAAAAAAAAAAAGGAAACACAAAATCATAATTTCCAGTTTACTACGAATCAGCCAAATGTAAACGACACCAAGAAGAGGTTCAAACCGTTTGACTTCTAAGAGTGACCAGCGTCTAATTTCTCTTTACAATATCACTCCTTGAAGCAAACATTAGGATCACGTGAATAACAGTGACCAGCGTCTAATTTCTCTCTACAATATCACTCCTTGAAGCAAACATTAGGATCACGTGAATAACAGTGACCAGCGTCTAATTTCTCTTTACAATATCACTCCTTGAAGCAAACATTAGGATCACGTGAATAACAGTGACCAGCGTCTAATTTCTCTTTACAATATCACTCCTTGAAGCAAACATTAGGATCACGTGAATAACAGTGACTAGCGTCTAATTTCTCTTTACAATATCACTCCTTGAATCAAACATTAGGATCACGTGAATAACAGTGACCAGCGTCTAATTTCTCTCTACAATATCACTCCTTGAATCAAACATTAGGATCACGTGAATAACAGTGACCAGCCTCTAATTTCTCTTTACAATATCACTCCTTGAATCAAACATTAGGATCACGAGAATAAAGAAAATGATCACCAAATAAGAAGCTCTTGATTTTTAAACAAATTCTCTTTGTCAGCACCTTAGGACTTACATAGAGAACAGTAAGGAGAATATGCATACTGATGTTAGCATGTAAAGGGTCAAGCCCTGAAGATACATTTTTGAAGAGTAAATTTGATGTCTGAAGAAGTATTACGGTTCGTTCATCGTAAAAAAAATTTTAAAAAATCGGTATTCAGTTTCAATTGGTTTTAATTTTCTTCACTTTCGGGAACCGGTCTTTATTTATCACTTGGTGAGAAGGGTAGGTAAAATTTTTGGGGATCCCACGGTTTTTAGGGGGGAGCGGAGGGGGATCAGTCGTCTCTAACAGAGCTTAGAGGAGCAACTATAGAATTGACTGCCAATGAGTTGGGATCATTACAATACTACAGAACTTTAAGGGGGGATCAGGTGTATTTTATGGTGAAACAAAAAGAATACTCCGATCCCCCGCCCCACTCCCTTGGAGGAAAATTGACAGGCCCCTTCTTAAGTTTACTTCAACTGCTTCGTGTTTGCCAAATTTAGTCAACCAGGATCTTTTCTATCCTTGGGAGAGACTTACTGCAAAACATGCACATGTAAAGAAGCTGTTTTCTTCAGTATCGCAAATGGCCCTGAGCGGTTTAAATCTAATGGAGAAAAAGACAGTTAGACACAACCGAGAACTAAACTTAACACAATCAAAGACTAATTGTGAAACTTCGTCGGTAAAATGCGTCAGAATTCTGTAGAGGAACATCATCCTGAACATTATCTTGAGCAAACTTAGCATATTCGAATCGTTTCCTTGAGTCCAAACCTATCTGCTAATAAAACTGAAAATAAAAGACTTCAAAAGGAGATCAACTAGTGTCACGTCCTTGCACGTGATAAACTCCACTTCTTTTGGTCGACGCGAAGACGATAAGCCGGCGCTTTTGAAAAACACGAAGAATCCACTCTGTTCAGAGATTATGGAAACCTCCGTGACCTGTGTTCAGAAATACCGTTTACGTGTGGACAGGGGTCTGAGAATCAGGTTACAATGATTCTGTTAAAAAAACATTAAGAATTTCTAATAAAGCGATACGAAGTACAAATAAGGCATCTCCTACCTTCCGTACACAAACCGTCTGTTTAGTCTGGCGCCGTTAAATCCGCCATGACGCGGAATCACCTTCAGGTGGGAAAACATTTTTCAAGATTGAGTACACATAAATGTTGAGGGAGACCACTCTATAATAAGAGCTGACACGACTATCAGAACGACCTATTATGATGATGAGATAAGTGTTTCCTTTGTCCGCCACCGTGGCAAAATAGTTTTGTTTAAAGCTAAAAAAAATAGAAATATACATACTTCTCTTCGCTTTAACCTCGTCGTCATGTTCGATGGTGCGTAATATCTGTACTTTGGTTCAGGGCATTTGTGGGGTCTGACGATAGACAAATCGGAATAAGTTGATTGTTCACAGTTTTGAGTTTTCTTAGACATCTGCAATTGTGGCGTATGATTCGATAAACAGCCCTATTTTAAGTATAGATTTATAAACACTCTGGAATTTTTTAATTGAAAGAGAGGAGATGCATTATGTGCAGTTTTTCAAAAATAATTCTGCAAGATGCCACATTTATAACTCTTGTTATAAATGTTACAAACAGTTTTAAATAAACGGGCAAACACTCGGGGAAACAGTAAAAAAATAAATAAATAAATAAAAAGAAACAAATAAATAACAAACAGTAAGGGAGTGTGAAAAAAAACCAAGCAAAACAAGAGAAAGTCTATTTGTCTAGTGACCTAGAAAACCTTGTAGGCAAGAAATAATTCTTACTCACCTACCGGTCTACCAGGAGGAGCTTAGGGTTTCACAAACCTTTTCTATAAGTAGCTACCGTTAAAGAGATAGGCGGTGGTGATTACAGTAATAACCCGCGTATAAGAACCTGAATTTTTCAATTTAGCCTAAATAGGTTCTTATATAAATGGTACTTAAAGGAAATTTAGCCTAAACAGGTTCTTAAATAGGTTCTTAAATTTGCATATGTATTTCATCGGAATAGATTGTATATATATTGCAAATACTGTATCATCTCATAATAAATCATTTATAATGTACCATGTAGAGCAATGCCTATAGGCAGTTCAGTGCAGATACAGTAAAACTATATGTTCTTAACAAAACATAACCGTTTAGTCAGTTAGTCATTAGTTTCTGCTAAGACACTTTTACAGCAACCCCAATGATAAGAACCTAACTTAAAATTTTAGGCTAAATAGGTTCTTATGTAGAGGGGGCTTAAAATGAGAATTTTAGCCTAACAGGTTCTTAAAACCCAGGTTCTTATAAGCGGGTTATTACTGTACTTAGGGGTCGTATAAAATTCGTAAAATCTCAACGAGGTAATTTGGTATTATAAGTCGAGTTGGTCACCACTTCAGTCAACGTTAGCCCTTCGTCATCGCTCTGACGAAGGGCTAACGCTCGAAACGTTAAATTCGGAACTATAAACGGTGGCTAATTTACGTTATCAACTCAGTTTATAATACCAAATTACCTTCTTAAACTCTCCAAACAACAAAGCACCACAGTTCTTCAGAAACTTTCCACCTTTAAAATCTTAATAGGAGGCACTACGATACCATATTTAAGCGAGAGTGGAATGCGCATAAGAAACTCTTAATGAAACTACTGGTAATCCTCCAAACAAGCTGAAATACTTTTTCAGATGTTTTTAGCTCTGGCATACATGACTTACCGTATTAAGGAGAATGGAGGGCCAGCGGACACAGGATTGTTACACTGCGCATGCTGTTCGCGAAGATACCGCGTCACGATCATGTCCAACGTAGGAGGTGACGGTGGGCGTGCAGGGCGAGAAAGATCGGAAGGTAGAAGCCGCTGACCAAAACAAACATGTAAACAAAGAAATCGATCGACGTATCATAAACAATATTGTAACACAAAACATTAATAAAATAATAATATCGTAATAATCAACAAATTATTATCCTTTTCGATAAATAAATTTACACGAGATTAAAAAAAGACTTTTTCCATGAATTTCTTTGTTCTTATGGCAGGGGTGGGATAAGAACACGCCAAAATTATGATCAGCATTCAGATACAGTTATCCTGACCGCTCAATCATCTAAACATTGTTATTACCTTTCCTGTTGGTGTTCCAGGGTCGTTGAATCGGTACCGCGTCAGGGATGGAGTCCCGGGAGTGCTAACACCAGAGGAGGCCGTAGAAAGGCTTGAGGAGTGATTGAATCGAACCTGTGTACAGTGACATGGGACATGACGGTAAGCATACGGTTAGTCTTGTACGAAGAGATACGATCCACATTATGAGCCTGACTGCTTGCCCGCCTGATTCACTTGATCGACCGATCGACTGACCGAACGAGCGAGCTCTAACCTACTGAACGATGTACTGGTTGATTGGCTGATGGACGGACAAGCCGACTGACTGATAAACGAACAGCCGTAGTGACAGACAGACTGACTAACAAACTGACTGACGGGCTAATTGACTGACTGACGGACAGACGCAATGACAGACAGGCTGACTAACTAACTGACTGACGGGCTGCTTGACTGACTGACTGACGGACAGACGGAATGACTGACAGACTGATTGTTTGACTAATTGAATGACTGCCTCACAGAGACGGAATAACTGACAGACTGACAAACAAACTAACTGACTGACGGGCTGATTGACTGACTGAATGACTGACAGACTGATAAAGGAGGCAAGTTTCTAAAGAAGCGCTGTGGTGCTGCGTCGGTGGGAGAGAATAACAAAGTAATTCAGTATTACCAACTGAGTTGATAACGTAAATTGGCCACCGTAAAGAGTTTAAAAGCTGACGTTTCTAGCGTTAACCCTACATCAGTCGCTATGGCGAAGAGCTAACACTCGAAATGTCAGCTTTACCCTTTATGGTGGCCAATGTACGTTATCAACTCAGTTGATAATACTAAATTGACCGACAGACTGTCTAACGGATGGGCTGATCGACTGACTGACTGGTAGATTGACAAGCTGAATCACTTACTAACGGCTGACTAACTAATGGACTGGTGGACAAAGGAATGGAATGATGAAATGAAGGACAGATGGACTGACTTAATTTGTCGATTCTTTTTCCTGTAAAAGAATTTTACAGAAGAATTTCAGAAAAAAAAGGACAAATTTGGTCATTTTCATCATAACCCGATCACGCAGACTCGTGCCATTATTAAATGACTTTAGAAAATGCGATCGCTGTTACGAGATGATTGTATTTTCCTCATGAATCAAGGGACCTTGTGATCACAGAATACACTTAACAACGACAACATGCACCACATACTTTCCTATTAGTAGGCGTGTAAAGCAGATTTGATTCAGGTTTTGGGTCAGGTAGATTGGCTTCTCTCCGTAAAACCTCTGCAGTCTCATGAAGTCCTAGTCCAAAACAACCATACCTTTGATTAACAAATGAGCCAAACACCCTCAAGACTAGAACAAATTTAATTCGAGTGTCCAAAGTAATCTGGGACGCTTCGCCTTTGCTCTGTTAAGGGCTGTAATTGATCTAGACAACTCACGCCAAAACTAAAACCAGTTGCAATTTTGTCGCCTGCGTTTTCCCGCGCTTATTGGCTCCACGTGATATTTTTCTTCGTTCTCATTGGTTGTTTTGATTGCTATACGACACTCAAAATAAGAAGCAGAGACTTAACTACAAAGAGGCTTTACAACAAAGATTATTCCTACTAAATTATAGAATAATCCAGCTCTGCATAACTGTTGGACTGTCAGATGACTTGGGACTTTCGTTTCTAAATTTCAAGAGTGTGTTATGAAGCGGGGTGTGATCTAAAAATAGGTTTAAAGGGAAATTCTTCAGTTTCTGATTCCGCCCCTTGACCTGATTTTCTCTTAATGCTCCTCGACGCTCCACAACAAACCTTGGGTTGTGAGGTGACTGTGAACCAGTTGTAAAAGCTCTTTTGCCGGATATGAAATATGAGTCTGTGCAACAACATCAGCCTAAGAAAGTAAAGGCTGATATTTAGTTATTGGGCTTTACAGTGTTTGAAAGTGTCCTACTTAAGAGAACATCGAAATAAGTAAGAAAACCGACCCCACAGAAGCTATTGGGTAAGAGAAGTAAAAGGACAATTCAAACTCTAAAACTGTTAAATTTACATATGATTTCTTACTGGGCTGTTCTGATAATGCTCTAGAAAGCATTAATTTCTTAATTTCCTCTTAACTTAAAAGTATTTGGATGAAAACCGATAGTGTGACTATCTTACCTAATATCAAATGTTTGCTTTTAGGAGGGGATGGCAGGGAAACTGAGGATGTCCCTCCTCCCCTCCTCCCCTCCTCCCCTCCTCCGAAAAACAGAGAAAGCCTGAAGGCAGTCTCGATGACCATCCATTTTTAAACAAGAAATACCAAGAAGTAGATTCTGATAAATTCTTCAAATAAAATCATCGATTGTTCATTATTTAAGCAAAACTTTAATAATCGAAATTAGACTTTTCCGTACGTTTGCCGTTCAAACAAAAGTTAATGAGCAGTAAACTGTCGAGTAAAGACGCTGTTGTAGGTCTCCGCCCTCCCCTGTGTGAGACGACAGCTTGTGTCAATTTCAAGTTCATACCTTGTTTATTCTAGAGAGGGACGGAACTGCAGAGGACGTCGCCAGGGATTTACCAGTGACTCTTTCAAGTAGCTCGGCAGCATATTTGCAGAAAAGGGCGTGGTCAGAAGCATTATCCTCAATGATCGGCTCTCGCATCAAAACTGTCAACAAATTCAAGACAAAAGACATTGAGTCAACGTAAATGAAAGAAATGAAATGATGTTTTAGAAGGTCATCATGGCTGTAAATAGGTCAAGATAGCTGGATATTTGGCGAGCTCTTTTTGGCGCTTTTGTGGACTGAGACGAAGAGTCTTGAACTAGACAAAAGCTCTTGGCTGATTAAGTTGTTCAATGAAGGAATTACTACATAGCAAAATTATTCTGCTTATATAAGAATCAAGAATGATTTGTTTTCTTTTAAGCGCTGGAAAAGTAAGCCATCTGTGATGGTGAGTGCTCGTTTTACATTTGAAAAAGTGTTTTGACCGTCCTCTATCGATTTTTACGACTTCTTTACCGACGTTGGCTAAACATTACAAACTTTGTAAGTCTTCGCAACGCAACCTTTTATCTTGCGCGAGATGAAAGCGTGATATCCCAAGCGGATAAGAGCTCAGGTAGCCTATCAGAACACAGGACTCGCTTCATCTTGCCTACCGGCACGCCCAGCTGTATAATATACATGGTTGGACAAGTGTGAAGAAAGCACCGCGCAGTGCAATACTCACTTTGTAACTGGCCGCTGTTAAACAGCTGTAGTTTTCCAATGACTTGTCTAATCTTGTCGCTCCTCGATAAACCACATAACGCTTTACAAGCCAGAGCACGAATACAATCTGCATCAACCAATGGCGTTTTCACCATCAGTAAGGAGAGCAGAACCTTGATGCCATTACTGGCCCTGACACATCCCCACATCTTGGATAAGATGTCGTCGCTGCTTTTAAAAGCCGGCTTGGATTTCGACTGAAATTTTGCAACAGCTCCGCTAATCTGCAAACAATGAAGACAAAAGTAATCATCGCGGTGACGCCAAACACTACTTAAGCAGTTGAAAAAAAAAAACTGAAAAAAATCAGGCCTGTACCATAGTTAAACGGAAAACTGGAAAAAAGGAACAACGCACTCGGCCTAGCAGCTTAAAGCCTTGAACACTAAATACTTTTAAATTCAGCAAATATTCCTAACGTTTGAGCAGCAATTCTTTCATGAACTTTAATCAGCCTAAGACTGGGAGGAGAGCAGCGTTGAGGAATGGGAAGGAGGGGGTTGAGGAACCGTGGAGAGGTAAACAAAGATTATTTTGTTGACTCCGATATTGACTCAACTTTACGCGACTTTATCATTACCAAGTCAGTTACAAAATGAAGAATTTTCGTCTGCTCTACCAACAAACTACGCCTGTAACTCTGTTTCCTATTTGTTTTTGCTTGTTTGTTTTTGTTGTTGTTGTTTTTTTGTCTGTCGCGAGAAAACTTTGAGAAACTCATGCGGGAGGGAGGGAACTCAATCGAAACGCGCACAAACCACTTACCCTGACTCGAGGACCGCACACACAGTTACAAATGACGTGGAGAGCGGCTTTCTGTACCTCAGAGTCATTGAGTAAACTCCCTTCAGCGCAACGCAGCAGAAGCCTAGAAAAAAAAGATTTCTTAAAATGACTAAATAGAGAGTATATAAGCCTTCTGGTCTCTTGCTATCAAATTTTTTCACGGGTCATTAAAATAAAGTGACTAAGAACATTTCTACTCCTTGTGATGATCACGAAGGACTTTTGATGGGAATTTTTTGAGTCTTCAAGTCTAAATTAATTCTCTTCCCGTAGATCATACCTCATTCCTTTCTGTTGTTCTCCTGACGGAAGTTGCACTTCTTCACACAGCGCCATCTGAGCCTTAGGACCGACTGTCAACAGAAACAGCATCTCTAAAGCAAGGCGGGTCACGTCGGCTGCTAATCGGATGGCGTCCGCTCTTGAATGGAGCAAAGAAAAATTGTAATACCTTAAGTCGACAATACTAAAAAGCTTCTTGTACCTTTTTGAAGGCAGTAGAAAATCATTACATCTAATGTTCTGCTAAATGAATTATCAAAAACTTCAATTCCTTGAGTTGAAACGATTTCCGAGAATTTCAAAGTCCAGTAACACAGTCCTACAAGCAGACCTTTCCTGATTTTCCTGGACTCGTACAAACTCTGGAGAAATGATAGCAAAACCAATGACTTACCTATTACTGGTCACTCCCCAGTCTGACGATAGGGAGATCAACTGAAGCAGCAGGGTGAAACCTTGAAGTCTGTTCATCATCTTTAGGAGAAAAAGAAAACATGTTACATTATAGCGAACTTGAGCAGTCAGGAAGGCAACGTCGAGGAAGACGTCGACTGAAATGATGAATTTTTACTTTTGGTTAGAATTTCGCGAGTGGCTGGATGTGTTTATCGTCTCTTACGGGGCCACAACTTCAGCATAACATATGTAAGCAGGGTTGAGTTCCAAATGTAAGTTTTACTAATTTGCAATCGGTGTTTCCGTTCTCAGACCACGCAACGTTAGGTGATTTCACGTTTTTGTTTTGCAGAGAACATCTACGGAGATGTACAAAGTTCTAAAACGCACGTGCTAAGCAATTAGATCTTTTGTTTGGCCGCGTCCTCATTTCAGGCCGTTGTGGTTTGCCACAAATCCCTAATAAAAACGAGAAAACGTGTGCATTCTGACACTGTAAAGACCTCGGACAGAAGACAGTTTACTCTAGATATAGGTAAATTGGCACTATGCTTATGAACACTGGTGAATAAAATGAAAAAATAAAAACAAAAACAAAACAAAACAAGAAACGAACAAACACACAAATGAATGAAATTACTTCTCCACTCTATTCCTGAGAGCGAACCGTATATGTAAACCAGGAAACTTATGGATATAATAATAGTAATAACAATTATGATGATGATGACAATAATAATAACAATGATAATAATAATAATAATAATAATAATAATAATAATATTAAAACCGAAGAGAATAACGACTAACAACAACAAAGCAATGGAAGTAGGTGTTATGGTGTCCATCGAGGGGTTTCATAAGCTACGAGTTTGAAGCTGGACATTGTATCATGTCCCTGTGAAAAATACTATAACACTATACATAAGAGTTCAATGCTACTATGTGCCCTCCACTTAATAAACCAAGATACACCTCTGCGAAATAATCAACCACAACCATGTGACGCTTTTTTTTACTTTTGCGTTATTTCTCAGTTATTACCTCAACAGGCTCCCAACGCAGTGTTGTTGGAGCATACTCTAACATCAACTGACAGTTCTCCATTACACTGCTGTGAGACAGGGATGCAGCCTGAAAGAGAACAGTTGCTCATCAATATCAGTTGAACAAGATAATGCTTGGCTACCAAAGACAAAACTGCGGAAAAACAAACAAACAAACAAACAAACAAAACCAAGCAGACAGACAAACAGACAAAAACAGTATCTTCTGCGTAAATATTTAAGACGATTTGGAGTGTTTGTTAGGCGAGGTTCATAAACTTTCGTGGCAAAAGTAGAAAATTTACAAGGATGGGATTAAATGTTAAGCAGAATACTGCCAAAAACCTTTGCCAGGTTTAAGTCAACTTCCGACCTCTCTGAACTAAAACAGCCGAGCAGGCGTAGTCCTTTTACATAACATAACATACTGAATTTGCCCATCTAAAGATATACAAATTTTCTCCCAGAATTAGAAAGTAGGCTCGGAAATTCACCTTATACGCTGGAACTGGAACTGGTGGTGTTCCACCCTCGTTCCTTGCAATAGATCTCCTCAGCGCATCTGCCCTGATGTGAAGATGGGCATCAAAGTATCTCCGTAGAGCCATGCAAGTATGTTTTGCTGTCTGCCGGCTGCCAAACACCTCATCATCACTCAGTAGTTCTGCCTCGTCGGGACGAAGGATTGAAAGCGTACTTAGCTGCCAGACAAGGTTAAACAAAAAAAGATTCTTTTAGAATGGTTTGCAGCCAGTAATATTCGTTGTTTTCAAGATGGAAACGCAAGTGGAATAGGACCGTAAAATGGCTTGAAAAAATTTAAAGGAGTCTGCGCAGTCTGAAAAATGCAAACACGGCGTGTACTTAATACTTGTTAATTCATAGCCGTCGGCATGTCTCTAAACTACGTTTCAAAAGTAACAAACCGTGATTTATTGAAGTGGAGGTGGCTGGCTATTGGTGGATGTTCACTGAGTCTCGAAGCTGCGAGGTGAATATCCACCGCCAGCCATCGACACTGAGGTGAATAGTTGTTTTAGTATATACTTAAAAAGTAAGATAATATAGCAAAAAGGGATGATTTTAACTCATTTATTCCCGCGATGATTGCAATATTTCTGTGCGCAAATCACGCGCGAGTTTCTTGGAGGTGAACAGTAACGGATATTCGGAGTTTGAGTAGCCAATCCGAATGGGCCTTCAACGTTTTTCACTATTTTATTAATTAAATTATCACTATTTACCTTAGTCGTTCTTTTATTTCTTTACGTATTGCAAAATATTTCGAATGAGTTTTATTAAGAGAGATTGCTACTCCTACGAGAACGGAAAGGTCACAGAACAAATAGACCTCGTGGTGTGATCCTACTCCAGGCGATTGAATTACACAATCCACGTTTCTCTGGGGTCCAAACCATGTCGTGTAACTAATAAATAAAACTGACTAATTACCTGGTTCACAAGCTTCCGCAGACCATCATTACTGTCGAACAATTCCAGCACTGCTCGAAATGAACACGTGAGCGAGAAAAAGAGAGTTGCGTGACATCTCCCAGAGTCGTGAGAACATTCTAGAAGCCACAATGCATACTTGACCAGGTCACTCAGCACAGGGTTTGGTAGGAGGGACACCTGAAACAAGTTACTTGAAACAGTTAAGGAGGCTCCGTCGACATATTCTGTTTGTTAATTTCATAATCCTCTGGCTCATGTAGAAAAAAGAGCACCAAGAATTTAATTATTCGAAGTTTTTTTTGTGGAATGAATGGTAGTTTTGTAAGATAACATTTTTTTGAGTGATTATTTCTATGTTTCTTATCTTCATCTTTTTCTATCTCCTCGTCTGCAATTCTCTTTATCCATTTAACCAGTTCTTCTTTAATTCCTTTTTTATCTCTCTTCATGCAGCAATAAGTGCTGTTAAGTTTTTTCTACCTGTGGGTTATATGTTATACACTAGTTATAGTTCTCACTAGAGCTGCCCCCGCCCTACAGTACCATTTTCTTTTTCTTTTTTTTTTTGAGTTGGGCTTGTTGTTTACAGTTGTGTAATTTTTCTGTTATGCTGTTACGGAATTGCGGCTCAGTACTTTGGTGTTAGTAATTTTGGATCTCAAAATACTACAAGGGTACAAAATGTAGTTTTGGGAAGTGCTTGGGGTTTTTTTTTTTTTTTGCTGTGTGGTTTAACTTAGGATTTGTTTGTTCTTCACGATCAAGAAGAAGCAGAATGTAGGGACTTGGGTGAGTTTTAACATTGGAATGTTATAGGTGGCATTGGAGAACAATTTATAGACAGCATTGAAGAACAATTTATTATTATATAGTTATTAGACACAAAATTATACCTTAAGAGGGCCTACATTCTCTCTTCTCCAGTCTTCCTCTATACTAGGACAAATCTCGTGTCAAAGAAGCCGATCCTAAAAGTCCTCGCGCGCGCGTCTTTTTACTGGCAGCCCATGACCATTTGCGGGAAAAACGTTGATACCTTGCGGCCGTGCAAGCGATCAAATCGAGATTTTTTCTGGTTATGATCTACCGAAAATACCCACATTCTCTCTTCTCCCGTCTTCCTCTATACTAGTTATAGTTCTCACTAGAGCTGCCCCCGCCCTACAGTACCATTTTCTTTTCTTTTTTTTTTTTTTTGAGTTGGGCTTGTTGTTTACAGTTGTGTAGTTATGACCATTTGCGGGAAAAACGTTGATACCTTGCGGCCGTGCAAGCGATCAAATCGAGATTTTTTTTGGTTACGATCAACCGAAAACACCTCCATTCTCTCTTCTCCAGTCTTCCTCTATACTAGGACAAATCTCGTGTCAAAGACGCCGATCCTAAAAGTCCTCGCGCGCGTGTCTTTTTACTGGCAGCCCATGACCATTTGCGGGGAAAACGTTGATACCTTGCGGCCGTGCAAGCGATCAAATCGAGATTTTTTCTGGTTATGATCTACCGAAAATACCCACATTCCCTCTTCTCCAGTCTTCCTCTATATTACGCGGGGAGTCCTAAGGTGCCTCCTCGGGTTTTTGGCCCTCTGGGGCCAAAAACCCTGCGGGGGCAATAAATAAGCTTTTTTGGGGGGGAGGGGGGGAGGGAGATTGATGAAAAATAAGCAGATATGTGTTATTCATTGTTATTTCATGTTTCACGGAATGATACTCATTACCTCTTTCTTTTAGACAATACTGGTCTGCTCATAACTCACAAATCATTGGTAAGTTAAATCTGCACTAAATATTGCATTCTTACAACTACAAATCAGAAAACTTAAAACATTTTTTTAAATTGGAAAAATGTCTTACCCTCTCCATGGCGTCCTCGTTGTAAGCGAGATAATACAGACACATAGAACATCCTGTAGCAGCCACAGATGGGCGTGGCACTTCTAGTAACCGCTGGACACCGTTATGAGTCACAAATTCTGTGGCAAACTTTTTATGACAAAGGAGGGATGCCAAATACTAAAACGACAATAAAAAGAAATTGCTTTTAAATTCTGAGGCTTTTTTTGTCAGATCTCAGTCGGTACAATGCATTATTGCCTTAACCTTTAACTTCATGAGTGACCAAGGCAGAATTTCTCCTTACAATATCAATACAATATCAACCAGATAAGTAATGAGAATAAAGAAAATTATCAATTCGGGCAGGATTAGCTGATCCAATACTAAATTATCCCAACTAACTTTATAAGAATTCTATGGTTGACAGTAAGGAGAATTACAAATTTGATCTGGGAGTTGAGGAGTTAAAGTAGTGTTTTTCAAGAGAGATGAATGTGGTAGAGTGTCTAAAGGTTCGTTTACACAAAAGACAGAATTGGAGTCGAATTTTTCATAAGTCGTAGGAGTGCCAGCGACCCAGAGAAAATTGAGAGTCGGAGTCGTAAGTGGAGCCAAAAGCTTGGCGAAATCGGAGTCGGAATATTCCGAGCAATTTCTTTTCTTCCGATTCCACTAATAACTCTAACGATTATGATCCGGCGAAAACTCGATTTTCTGAATCACAGACAATTCCAGTTCTTAACTGAGCTAACCGATGGCTGAAAACTCCAGCAATTTATTTTTCATATGTCATTAGCGAAGGAGTCATAAGTGGCATCAGTATTTTGCTTCTGATTCTATCGGTTTGATTTTCACGGGATTATATCGCTTTACGCTTTTTTGTAAGTATACCGGCGAGGGTGAAAACCAACCGTAACTGCACGAAATTCTAGACTTAGAACACGAAAGCAAGACGTCACTACCTCCTTCCTACCTTGAGGGCTTCAAAGACAAGTTGTAGGTCCACCTGGCCTTTAAATGTAATGTAGTGCATTACAAGATCCAGGGCTTTGGATTCAAACACTGTCGGCAACAGCTGAATTGAAATGTTCAAAGAAAAATGTGTCAAGATAAATCAATGGCCATGCAATGCTCCAGGCTCTGCTACGACTGTTTTAGTTGCCATAGCAACTGATAAAATTTGCTACGGCTCAACTAGAACCTCTTCAATCAGAGCTGAGTGCATTTACTTTTGACCAAGACCAATGCATGTCCCTTCATCCAACAAATATTTCTTACTCGCGCCAATTAGTTAAAACCCCTCACGATCAAAAATCCTTGACCCAAGTGAATTATCGTCTGACCAAGGCCAATTTATGTCCCTTCATCCAAAAAGTATTTCTTGCTTGCGTACGTTCAGTTAAAGCGCATCAGATGATCAAGAATTCTTGATCCGAGTGTGTTATCTTCTGACCAAGGCCAATGTATGTCCCTTCCTCCAAAAAATAATTCTTGCTCGCACACGACTAGTTAAAACGGTCCACACTCAAATTTTCAAGTTGTGTGACATTTCCAATTTATCCTTGATTCAGAGCCCTTTTCCCACAAGCTTCCCACATACTTCAGTGGAGAGACTCTCTCTGTTCTTCATATATCATTAAATGCTCAAGTGCCTAATTACAGCACATACCTCCTGATATTCCCCCAAGGGAGTCAGATACTGTAGAATTAGTCTCTGCTGCATGCCAAGAGTCAGGGGGGAGAGGGAAAAGGACATAGGGACTATGTGGTACCCTCCCTTAGGTGCACAAATTACATTTCCAGTGGAACGGAAACCCTTGCTTGTTTTAACTAGCAATGGATGTTTTGCTTGTAGACAACTTTTGCCTGAAACAAAAGGAAAATATTTACAAATTTTAATGAAACTGAGTTCGCTTGTGCAGGGCAAACCTACTTGGCATACTTCCTCCTCCCCCTTATCCCCCCCCCTGCCCCCCCTTCAAACGAAGTTTTTGGTGTCAAACTTCCATAGATGATCCTTAAACAATTTAGTCCTTGATACCAATTGTTTAACTAATCATTTGACAGACAAGCCTCCTCCTTGTGTTTCACACAAAAACTCCTCTGAAACGACGTATGGTTACTGTTTACGAAAATTTGAGTCAGTTTGTTGTTGGAAACTCAAAATCTTTCTTTTTTTTTGGCTGGAAATTTATGCTGAAATATATGATAAGATTAAATATCAAACATTTATCAAAACTTATTTATAAAGGCAAAAGTAGACTGAAAGAACTCTACAAGATCTCAAGGCGTTTTAGGTCTCACATCATAAGTTTGCATGAAAGCTCCCGGAGTATACCTGAGCCTTCAAGTTACAAACGACTCATACCACTCAGTTTGAAAAGACAGTTAAATCAACTTGAAGTTGCTAGGAGATTAAACTCACTAACAGAGGGACAATCTGAGTTACAATGCTCAAAAGTGAACTAACCCTTTCCATTGTAGCTATTCACTTCTTCCATTTCTCCATTACACAAACCGGATAACTCGCCATTCTGTGGCACAGTGCATGATGGTCCTGGCTCAGCAAGATTCACTTTCTTTATCTTGTTACTCATGCTGTTACTGTTTTCACTCTTGTTCCTGTTTGTCTTTGCTTTCAGGATAATCCTGTTTGACAGGTCTGACACAGCGGCCTGTGTAAGGTCTGACAAGTCCTTTAAAATGTGCAGCCGTCGCAGCATAGAGGGAACCTAATCATGTGAAATTCAACATTTAATCCTCAGCTTATAGTTTACAAGAGTTTTTCAAACAAAACATGCAATGACTGACAATAAACATTTCCTGAGATGTGAAAAGCCAACTTTGCACTCAGACGTTTGAAATACAAATGCTGTTAACCACAAGGCTAAAAACAAAAAACCCTCAGCACCCTAACATCAATAGTCATATTCTTCATACTGTTCTCTTGCATTTCTTAAGGTGCTGACAAGGAGAATTTAGATTCTTTAACAGCTGATCATTTCCTTTATTCTTGCAACCTTAGCGGTCACTTTTAAAAATTGCTATTAATATCCAACATATTGACCAGCTCCCTGTTGGCTTGTTAGCTCAGTTGGTAGAGTGCTGCACTGTTATCGCAGAGGTCATGGGTTCAAATTCCATACGGGCCTGAACATTTTTTTCAGGTCTTATTTCAACTACTAGTTCAGTAGTGTTCTTGGCTGCGAGGATCTCTTATACTTATTTCTTCACCACAGTGCAACTATATGAATTTCATATATCTAAAATCAAATTATTGCTATACTGACTTACCAAGGTGGAGTTTTCTTCTCTGAATACTGCAGCAATATCCTGGCTCTCCATGGCAAATGCTAAAAGACCTGTTCATAAATAATAATTATTATTAACAAATTAAAAATGCAACTGCAGCAATACACATAAAAAATGAACAAAAAGGAATATTAGAATCCTCAATCAAACCATGACTATCTATATCAGGGCGTGAAATTGCACCTAATACAGGCGCCAATGCAACTAAATTTTTCACTTTGGCAACCAAATCCTGGAAATTAGTTGCCAAATTGGCGACTAGAAAGTTTAACCTTACCAAGAGATATAGTGAATTAAAAAAATTTGCAAAGATAAATCCTTTAATAAATCTTTTCCCAAACTTAATTTTGGAGGTTCTATTTAGAACGCTGACAGCTTAAAAAAAGGTTTTGTTTGTCTTTGAAAATGGCGACCAACTTTTTTCACTTGGCTACCACTTTGAAGAATTTAGGAGCCAAGTGGCTATCAGAAAAAAAAATTAATTTCACGCCCTGTATATCTTCATTCTTTACACCCTAACACCAGTATGCATATTCTCCATACTGTTCTCTATACATTTCCTAATGCACTGACAAGGAGAATTTGTTAAACAATCAAGAGGTTCTTCAGTTGCTTATCATTTCCTTTGTTCTCACGATCTTAATGTTTGATTCAGGGTTGATATTGAAAGAAGAAATTAGATGCAAGTCACTCTCAAGGGTTAACCTAATGTAAATAACCTTGGATCACCAAACTAAAACACCCTTCTACTTGCACCCAGTTTATAAAGGTGTAAACAAAATTGAGTAAGTTCAGAAACTCAGAAGCTGTACAGGAATTAGGTAAATCTAATTTTCCCAAGGAGAGCACTTGATGCTAAATATTTACTCAATTCAATTTTTTTTCCTTTTGTTTTCGGTATGATGACCAAAATGTTCAAAGCCTGAAGTACTGTGAAAAGTAAGACCAGTAAACTATGCTATAAATACCTGTAGCATATGATCTCAGGGGGTCTGAGGCTTCTCTGGCCCACTTGCATAAACGATTAAGCATTGCTTCCTACATGTACATGATTGACATTAAATGTATTGATAGGAAATATGTAGAGAAAGATGTTTTTTGTCTTTTCACAAGTGTGGGACAAAGAAAGAAAGAAAAGGAAAAGAGATCTTATTTGTTGTGGCTCAGTGGTAGAGCATTGGACCCCAGAATCTGAAGGTATAAGGTTCAATTCAACATGGGGATTCAGAATTTTTTTCTTTGTCACACGCTAGTGACAAGACAAAAAACATCTTTCTCTATTTCTTTAGTGAGCTTAAACCTTAAAATCTCTCTTGTTCTGTTTAAGAAATATGTATTTATGAATTAACGAACAATGAAAGTGGATCTGAAAAGTTTGCATTTTTTTAAAGTTTTTTTTGCACTAAAGTGAAGTGACTGAGAGCAACTAATAAGATCTCTTTTCCTTTTCTGTTTTTCATGATATAACTAAATGAAATTCATGTTTTTTATCTATAATTTGATGAAATAGCAATTGTACGAGTTAATTCTGAGTATTTTTTCTGGAAAGGACAAGGGGTGCCATGCCACAGAAACTGGACACATTGATCTGGATTTTTACATAGAACTCAAGCTGCAGAAAACAAGTCACATCTTAAGATTACTAAGTTAAACCCTTTAACTCCCAGAAGTGATTAACAGATAACTTCTCCCCATAATATCCATACATTATCCAGCACAAAGGTAATGAGAATACTCAGACTTATCAAGTAGAAGTTTTCATCTTGATTTAACACCAAATTCTCATAACTAATTCACAAGGAAATGTGTTGCAGCTAGAGCAGAGAATTAACAATCAGATCTTAGGAGTTAAAGGATTAAGAATACCTTTCTAAACTTACCATATCCTGAAAAACTGCAGCACTTTCCAGCCCAGGCATGGCATTTAACAACACTCTGGCTGAAGTGCAGTTCAGATTAAACTGTTCCACAGTGCTCATGATATAGGAGTTCACTAGTTTGTCCATAAATTCATCATTTCTGAACAGTGTCTTCAAAAGATGGCCTAATGCACAGTCTGGGTCAGCTCTACCTGAAATGACCACGATGGAGTAAACAAGAGCTGATTTTATTTTGAATAATTTAATACAATAAGACCTCTTATTGACTAAGAGCGAGATCTGCACTGTTAAAATTACAGGCCAAGTTTTTTTTCCCTTCGGACAAACATCTGAGCCAAAAAAAAAAAAAAAAGGTTCTGTCACTTGAGAGTATGGACTGAGAAAATGAGGCTCATAAGATTTTTAATAATCAGGGTCCAATAAAAGGAGAAGATTCTAATTAAAGCCAAAATTTAAATTTTTTTAAGCTTTTCAGTGAAATACAACCCACTAAATTGACCAATCATTGTGCATGTACTAACTGAGAAAACATTTATAATAAAGTAATTAAGTTCATTCGCAGCCAGGCTATATCAGTTTGACCACATGAGGCCATCACTGTGACATGGACACTTCTCACACCAAGCCTCATCTAAGTTCTAGTGTTTTCTTGTGACTCAAGTAAGTAGATAAGTATAGTGCCTCTTTAACACAGTGAGTCTTGTGAAGATTCCACTGGGAACAAAAAGTAGAACTGACATTGAATAAGAAGCAAGAACAACACTTCTCATTCATGAAAGTTTGAATTGTTGCTGTTTGTCTTGTTATCATTCTTTTTCATGCAAAGTGTGTCTTGGACCTGTTTCATTATTGGCAGGCCTTGGTTCTTTTCAACCTGCATATTGTTTCTTATCAGCTTGCTGTAAATGGAAGAGGTTCACACGACAAACACTCTGACAAAGGGCTAATGCTTGAAACGTTTTGAAACTCTTTATGGAGGCCAATTAACATTATCAACTCAGTTAATAAACCAAATTATTTTGTTACACTCCACCACTGATGCAGCATCACAGTTTTTTCAAAGAAACTAACCCCCTTTAGGTCTGTAGCTATCCTTCCTAGTATCTGATAAGAATACCTTACACTACATTACCTAATGTATTTGTAATAGATGTTATAATGTATAAAACACTAATAGTGTGCAATGTGAAAAGGTAGCTTTGCACTTTTACCTGGATGCCCATCATCAAAAGGATCTGGATCTAGTTTATGATATGCCTCATTCTCACGTTCCACAAGCTCTGCTATCCTGCATGAGTGATTTTAAAATGTAAAATACTTTTGAATCAACTTTTTGTCAAATTGTTTGTTCACTTTTTGTAGAGCCCATTATGAACAATGTTACTAATCTTACAGTTCCAGTAAGTAGTCATACACACTGAGTGTGTATCACACAATTATAACGGCCAAGGCTTGAAACTAAAAACCTCCCCTCCAGAATCTAGCACACAAATCATTCGTCCATTGTCTTTCCCATTAATTTTCTACCTTTCCATGCTATGTTTTACACGTTCTGAGAGAGGAAAAGGAATTTTTTTCGGTGTGTAATGACAGCGACATGCTGACCCAACAACAGTTTTATCATTGGCAGACCACCATGAGCCTCGCTAGGCGGAAGGTATCTGTTGACATGTAAGATGAACTGGAGAAACCAGTGAATCATTGTGTAATTCATAATAATAATTTCAAAGCGTATTAACAAATGAAACCAATTGCATTGAGGCAGCTACTTGAAAGCTTTCAGGGGTTATTAATATCGTCTCTTTTTTTTTTTGTTTGATTTTTTTGCAAATTTAAAAAAAGATACTACTTCTAATACACTTCACCAACCTTTGTAGAGTTTTAACGGGTGATAGGTTATTCTGATCTTCCTTTCGCCAAGTATCCAAAAGGGTACTGAGTTCAGAGGTGCTACAAATAGACAATTTACCTCAACGTGCAGAGTTTCGAAGATCGAAAAGCCCGCCATTTTGATCCGAAAGATATGATACAAGATTACATGGTCTTCCTCTTCGAAAGTGATATCACTTTTCTCGGCATAATTACTCTGATATTACTGCGAGTGATTTTGTTGACTGTGTCAAGATCAGATGTAATTCCTGTGAGTAAACTATATTTACGACGAAGTTTAGTCACATGGCGAGTTCCAACACAACACGCGCTAAGTCCCAGGCTATTATCAAATTTCGCGTGGAATGCCTAGTTGTTATTGACCTCTAACCAGTCTTTTTTATCTTGCAACTCGGTCGGCTGTGATCTTATTTGGAATGGTTTACCTTTAACGACCAAAAATAATCATGACAAATGAATGACCTCCATTGTATTTTGCCCCACTTAACTTTTGATTATAGTTTGATAAATTTTTGAAGTGCTTAATAGGAAATTAGAGTACCACAACTGAAGTTCAGAAAGGTACACACAAGTTACTTAAACAGTTTATGTTATGAGTTTACGTTTTCTTCTTTGAAGGCTCATCACCAGATGATTACTTGGACAAGTTGAGGCAGTTTTTCTGTGTAGGGTATGGAGTAAGATGGGGATCTGGTTTTCATACAATGTTTACCCCAATTGTCGTTTCTGAATTTTAAAGTAAATGTCTTACTTTTTTGGTCCATCACTTTCTGTCATTTGTCCTGACTTTCTCTGATACTTGTCTTCTGAATTTTTCAAACGGTTCATTAACAGAACAAACATGCAAAAATTTTCCCCGGCATCTGAACCTTGGAATATATTGACCGATCAGCTTGACAGGTATGAAACCATCGTTTGGATTCTGCTATATTTACTCCCCTGGTCTGGGAACCAAATGATCTTTACGTAAGGATATTAAAACGGTTTTCAAATGAGGTCCGCCAAAACAAAGCAAAGTACTCATTACCAGCCCCAAAATCAAGAAATTGCTAATCCCACAAGTAAACAGACAATCAGACAATCGAGCAATCAGAATTATGGACAATTCCATACCGTTAAACGTGGAAGTCGTTATTGGTATTTTACTTGGTTCTCGGGGCAAGTTTTGTTTGCCAATCGCACTGCAAAGCAATGCAAAACCAATTCCAATCAATTTTTTGGTTTCTCCACTGTTTTCCTTTCTGCTGGTAATAGGTTGGATCAACAGCTAAAGAACCTTGAGGGCGGCCGGCCAACCCCGATGGTCTCCTGACAGCAGAATGTATATTGCCTACCTCTGCGATTTGCAAGAGAAGCGTCGAGAAGACTTGCAATTATCCATGCATGTCAAGTGCTAAGAACGGTCGTTTCTCTTACAACTAATGAAGAAATATGCAGGTAATTTATTGATATGTTTGAGTGCTAACAGTCGTCGATAAGACGCCCGATTAGAGCTAACCAACATATCGTAATGAAATGATTATAGTGTAGGCTTTCTACGGTATCATTTTGACTCATGTCGTGTTAATCATTCTTTAGATGGACAAGCCATTGCAAAACGGTTTTGTGCGCAAATCACGAAGGCAACGAAAGCCATTAAACGGCTGTTCAAGGAGTACACAGGACAAAACGTTGACATGGTGGGTTGTAAATACCCCTCCATAATTGCGGCTGAAGACGCGTTAAGCATCGACAGTCCACTGTGGAATGTACTAAACGATGATATCCAGCCGCAGTCTGCTGTTCCCTATTGTTCAAAGAGGCAACTCATTGATTCGGTTCACACACGCAAAAGATGCTCAGAGGAAATAGCCAGCACCAAAGAAGAAATGGCTCGGATGTTCAGTCATTTCGAGGGAAAGTTGAAGGTATTGGACACCTGGATGTACTTCCTTCTCGCGTTGCTCTTCGCTTGATATTCGTCTTTTTACTTATGTCTTTTCTTGTTCTCTTTCGCGTTCCTTTCACCGTATTAAGCATATTTTGGTGTCCTCTCTAACTTTTTTGGGCGTTTTTCTCGACTTGCTTTACGTAATTACTTCTTGTTTTTTTTTTGGTCTCAGTCTCTTTCTTTTCATCCTGTTTTCACGCAAATCCCTCTCTCCACAAACTTGAATCATAACAATTTCCTCTCGTTGGCAAAGCTTTAGCTCTGCCGGTATTGTTGCTTTGCGAGTTGATCAGAAAATGTAAAATACTGAGAATTACTGTTCAACTTCAACCTCACCAGATTGATTTGGCGCTCAAAACGCGGGTTGCAAATTATTTGCTTACGCAGCTTCACAGCTATCAGCCCACGTGAAGCCCTCGTGCAATGCCTAGTTGTGTGCCCGCGGTACGCTACACTGAAGCTCGACACTCGGGTATGTGAACTTCATTGTCATCTGCCGGTGTTTCCTTGCGCACAACTCGATGAGCGAGGTCTATTACGAAGTTCTATCCACAAACATTACGCTATTGACATTGTTAATCCTCACAGTACGGTAGGACGCGTGTCATATGAACTTCGTAAGAGACTTCACTCACCATGGAGTCTCTGTGGCTCAGTAGTATAACATCGGAGAGCAGAATCCGAAGGTCTGAAGCTCGATTCCTCATGGGGACTCAGAAGTTTTCTTTGTCCCAAGACGAAAATCATCTTCATTTCTTAACCGAGCTCAAAACTTACCATCTCTCTTATTTCTCGCTAACTGCTTGTTTATGAAATTGGAACTCTTTGTAAGCGCTTATATGAATGCATTATGAATTCACTCGAAAAATTGTTGTAAATAAATCACACATACATATGCATGCATAGGGAGCCCTGAACGAAAAAAATCTACATATATATGTATATAATTTATTCGCCCGTCGGGAGGTCCGTATTGGGAAAAACTGTGCCCTCTGTCTTGAGTGCTCAAGACAGAGGGCACAGTTTTTCCCAATACGGACCGACCCCAGGCTGGTGAATAACATTTTACATTTTACTACAGAAATGAGTCCTCACATACATTCATTAAGTAGTCTGGAACATACCAGAAGCTTACAAAAGAACTATTTTAGTAGTATTACTTAATAACTGTGTCATCAACTGCGTCACTTGATGTCAACATGAATAAGCAGTCTGGGGATTTCTAGAAGCTTATATTTACAACAACAATTACTCATAACAATAGATTCTTGCCGAACGAAGTCGAAAGTCGCTAAATATAAGTATTCCTTTCGCGATGACAAAAACCGAAAAAAGGAAGAAGGTGCCGTTAACTTTGCATAAAGATGCATTTCTGAATCAAAAAGTCATTCTCTTTGAATGTTGACGACCTCACCTCGAATCGAGCCAGTAAGAGGGCAAGAAAATTAGGAGCTTGCAACCATCTGGAGAATTCAATTGACTTCTGAATAAACGGGTTCCTATAATTAGAAATTTATTATCAGTTTGTTCTTTCGAAAATTCAGATCGAGAGTAATTGAGGCATCTTATGTTTATTATGAAATTTTTTATAAGACTGGTAGGCATGAAACGTTCAAGGCGTTTCAAATGAGCAAACACCTTTGACGCTGAATAATTCCGAGGAGAAACCCTCCGTAAAAACATAGATAGTTATCAGATGGGTAAACACTGTTCTGTTGGGATAGAAATGGCGAGAATGACAATAACAATTGCAATAATGACGATGATGATACATGTAAATAATAAAAATACTTATAACCATACTAATAAAATGATTCATGATAATCTATAGATGGGTAAATTCTCGTGTAGCTTTAATGTTTCCGAATACCGTTGCTGATCGGCAAATTAGCATCATATTCTTCCTGTTGATCAAAGATTAGCATCATGACATCATTATTCTTTTGAATCAGCCAATCATGTGAGAGACCCGAGGACAGAGTGCATTGTTTGGGAGCCTTTCCTTCTTCGAAAGACCCTGGGAGAAGAGGGAGGACGAAAAATGAAAAACAGACTTCGGTGAAGTTTCTTTCTTTAATTTGCATTACCTCTATTTTAACCACCATTTACTCGCTCAAATATTTTTAGGTTTATGGAAAATCTTGTTATAATTACAGCCCTAAATATTTCGGGTTCTTTGGAAAGAATTTGGTTAAGTTTAAGGGAAAAGAAATAAAATGTTATTTACCAGCCTAGGGTCGGTCCGTATTGGGAAAAACTGTGCCCTCCGTCTTGAGTCCTCCCCCCTTCTCCCACGGTCTTTCGAAGAAGGAAAGGCTCCCAAACAATGCACTCTGTCTCCGTCACCCCTATCTACCAACCTTGTGAACAAGGCGTAAGTTCATTTTGTTTTCTTAGTCTTTTGGGGTTTTTGGTTTTTTTTTTCTGGGGGGGGGGGGGGGGGGAAGAGAGTGGTGCGAAGGGCAAAAGGGAGATCGATGTCATTTGACTTCCGTTATTTTTCCCTAAAGTTATCTATTACATTATTCCATATGTTCGAGCCTTTCTACTAATCCAGTGTTTCTTCAATTGAGTGTTTTTCTATCTTTGCAAGATGTTCCGTAAACCATCGACATGCGTCACTCGGTGGGCGTTTAGATTAAACTTATCGTCAAGAGATATTGTTTTTCTTATCTTTTCATAATTATTATTCCTTTTAATAATTGTTCTCAGGGGAAGTGGGATTGGTTAGCCTTTCACTCCCAGTGGTGATCACTATGAATCTTCTTCCTATGATATCCATACATTATTCAGCAGACAGGTAATGAGAATATTCAAACTTATCAGGTAGAGGTTGTTATCTTGATCTAACATCAAATTCTTGTATCCAATTAAAAAGCAAATGTGTAGCACAAAGAGGGGAGAATTAACAATCAGATCTTGAAAGTTAAGGGTTTAACCTCCCCCCAGCCCACCCCTGTTTGCCTATTATCCTTCCTGAGAGTAAGCCAGCCAACATATTACATCCGCACGCTCACGCGATTCTCTTCTTGAAAAAAAAATAGAAACGAAGGAAGCATTTTTGTCTTAAAACACAGTACATCATAAGAAAATAGAAACAAGGAAAAAAAGTGAAGATAAAATAAGAAACATTTTTCAATCCTGC
This sequence comes from Pocillopora damicornis, assembly GCF_964200805.1. Taxonomy (NCBI): domain Eukaryota; kingdom Metazoa; phylum Cnidaria; class Anthozoa; order Scleractinia; family Pocilloporidae; genus Pocillopora; species Pocillopora damicornis. The sequence goes on along the minus strand of NC_142674.1, from coordinate 27,549,151 downwards.
GGTGTCCCTTTTTATCTCCAAGGTGTGGAAACAAACAGTGCCTTAGTATACATATTTATAGGAGACTATATATGTTGGACATTTTTCTTCTTGGCGCCTGTCGGTGGAGTGAACTTTTTTATCTATTTTGGTTCATTTGCATCTTGGGCGTTAAAATTTAAATTTTTTGTCGGCCGCTTGATCGCAAATAAACGCTTGCCAATTACTGATAATTGTCAAAAAATATAAAAAAATGTTGTAGAAAAAAGCAAGACGAATCAATATGCACTTGCAAAAGCAAAAGGAGACTAAACTAAAACAAGAAACGAAAACGAAGAACGAAAAAGCAAAAGGAAATTAGAAACTGTTGGAAATGGGAAAATGTCTTGACAGCTGACGGTTGAAACAGTCTGATGACGTCATTAAACTTTGTTATCTGTAACCAGATGGCTTCAAGCTTCAAGGATCTCTCACTTGATTGGCTGATTCAAAACAATGATGATGTCATGATTCTAATCTTTGATCAACAGGAAAATATGATGCTAATTTGCCGATCAGCAACGGTATTCCAAAACATTAAAGCTACACGAGAATTTACCCATCTACAGATTAACATTATTCATTTTATCAGTATGGTTATAAGTATTTTTATTATTTACATGTATCATCAACTTCATTATTGCAATTGTTATTGTCATTCTCGCCATTTCTATCCCAACAGAACAGTGTTTACCTATCTGATAAATATTTATGTTTTTACGGAGGGTTTCTCCTCAGAATTATTCAGCGTCAAAGGTGTTTGCTCATTTGAAACGCCTTGAACGTTTCATGCTCAACAGTCTTATAAAAAAAAATTCATGATAAACATAAGATGCCTCAATTACTCTCGATCTGAATTTTCGAACGTGTTGGATTGAGTATTAATATGGAACCAAGTGATAATAAATTTCTAATTATAGGAACCCGTTTATTCAGAAGTTAATTGAATTCTCCAGATGGTTGCAAGCTCCGAATTTTAAGAGAGAGAATGATTCTTGGATTCAGAAATACATCTTTATGCAAAGTTAACGGCACCATCTTCCTTTTTTCGGTTTTGTCATCGCGAAAGGAATATTTATAGGTAGCAACTTTCGACCTTGTTCGGCAAAAATCTATTGTTATGGGTAATTGTTGTTGAAAATATAAGCTTCTAGAAATCTTCAGACTGCTTATTCATGCTGACATCAAGCGGAGCAGTTGATGACGCATTTATTACGTAACACTACTAAAATAGTTCTTTTTTAAGCCTCTGGAATGTTCCAGAACACTTTGTGAATGTATATAAGGACTCATTTATGTAGTGGTAGTTGTTGTTATTGTCGGGAGTGACCGACTGTGAAAGAAGCTACACCTTGAGAGAGAGCTATGGTGGGAGATTGCTAATTTCAAGAAACGTTGGAGGAAAACATGAGTTTGGCTCAGTAGTGAACTAAGGTATAGACTGTAGTGGGCTTAAGTAAGTTTATCGAGGATAATTATTGAACTGCCTCAGTCAGGAGTCGCCCTTATTAAGTTTATTAGTCGTTGTTTAATAAAGTAGTTGAGTAGGACTGCAATATTTTTCTGTCGGTAAGATTATACGGTAATACTATTTATTCTCAGAGAGACTCCTTAGAGAAAGATATTTTTTTGGCTATTTTTGTACCGTTTGGAACATTGAAAACATGGTTATTCTATATATAATTCAGTTGTTACCTGCTGATGATGTGCCGTCCATAATTAATCATCGCCGATGATCATTATCTCCACTATTTCGATTTCGTTGTTAGACAATTATTTTAAAGCTTGTTATTACCATTATCTTGGTATATTAAGCATTTTTGGGCCAACATGTTTTTAGAGTACTTTGCTTCTGTATGTTTTATCTCTGATAAAGTGCTTGTTAAATAAGCTTTACCTGTACAGTTCTAGATCTAAGTGGTCGCTATGCGTCACTCGGTGGGCTTTTAGATTAAGTTTATTGCAAAGAGATGTTGTTTTTCTCCTCTTTTCATTATTATTATTATTCCTTTTAAAAATTGTTCTCAGGGGAAGTGGGATTGGTTAGCCTTTCACTCCTAGTGGTGATCACTATGGATCTTCTTCCTATGATATCCATACATTATTCAGCAGACAGGTAATGAGAATATTCAAACTCATCAGGTAGAGGTTGTTATCTTGATCTAACATCAAATTCTTGTATCCAATCAAAAAGCAAATGTGCAGCACAAAGAGGGGAGAATTAACAATCAGATCTTGAAAGTTAAAGGTTTAACCTCCCCCCAGCCCACCCCTGTTTGCCTTCCTGAGAGTAAGCCAGCCAACATAATACATCCGCACGCTTACGCGATTCTCTTCTTGAAAAAAAAATAGAAACAAAGGAAGCATTTTTGTCCTAAAGCACAGTACATCAAGAAAAGAAAGTGAAAATAAAATAAGGAACATTTTTCAATCCCGTGGTGCTCCTTTTTATCTCCAAGGTGTGGAAACAAACAGTGCTCTAATATTCATATTTATAGGAGACTATATATGTTGGACATTTTTCTTCTCGGCACCTGTCGGTGGAGTGAACTACTTATGTATTTTGGTTCATTTGCATTGTGGGCGTTAAAATTTAAATTTTTTGTCGGCCGCCTGATCGCAAATAAACATTTGCCAATTACTGATAACTGTCAAAAACTGAAACAAAAATTTTATAGAAAAAAGCAAGACGAATCAATACACACTTGGAAAACAAGAGGAGACCAAACTAAAACGAAAAACAAAAACAAAAAACAAACGAAGAAAGACAAAGCGAAAGGAAATTAGAAACTGTTGGAAATGGGAAAATTGCTTGACAGCTGACGGTTGAAACAGTCTAATGCCGTCACTAAACTTTACTTGTCACCAGATGGCTTCAAGCTTCAAGGATCTCTCACTTGATTGGCTGATTCAAAACAATGATGATGTCAGGATTCTTATCTTTTATCAACAAAGGGAATATTATGCTAATTTGCCGATCAGCAACGGTATTCGAAAACATTAAAGCTACATGAGAATTTACCCCTCTATAGATTATCGTTGTCTATTTTATCAGTATGGTTATTAGTATTTTTGTTATTTACATGTATCATCATCGTCATTATTTCAATTGTTATTATTGTTCTCGCCTTTTCTATCCCAACAGAGCAGTGTTTACCTATCTCATGACTATCTATCTTTTACGGAGGGTTTCTCCTCAGAATTATTCGCGTCAAAGGTGTTTGCTCATTTAAAACGCCTTGAACGTTTTATTCTTAACAGTGTTATAAAAAATTTCATAATAACCATAAGATGCCTCAGTTGCTCTCGATCTGAATTTTCTAACGTGTTGGATTGATTATCATGACGGAACCAAGTGATAATAAAATTCTAGTTATATAAACCTGTTTATTCAGAAGTTGATTGCATTCTCCAGATGGTTGCAAGCTTATAATTTTCTTGCCCTCTGACTTGCTCGATTCGAGGTGAGGTCATCAAAATTTAAAGAGAATGATTATTGGATTCTGAAATACATCTTTATGCAAAGTTAACGGCACCGTCATCACGGAAGGAATATTTATATTCGGCGACTTTCGACTTTGTTCGGCAGGAATCTATTCATTCTCAGAGAAACATCTTAGAGAAAGGTAATTTTTTCTAGGCTATTTTTGTACCGTGTGGAACATTGAAAACATGGTTATTCTAAATATTATATAATTCAGTTGTTACCTGCTGATGATGTGCCGTGTATAATTGATCATCGCCGATGATCATCATCTCTATTATTTCGACTCGGTTGTTAAATAATTATTTTAAAGCTCGCTGATGGTTTTAAGTACCATACAAGTACTGATTCTAATTCTGATCGGGGCGACTTCGACGGACATAAGAGTGTTGTTGTGTTAATATCATTATCTCGGTATATTTAGCATTTTGGGTCAATTTTTTTTCGAGTACTTTGCTTCTGTATGCTTTATCTCTGATAAAGTGTTTGCTAAATAAGCTTTGCTTATATAGTTCTAGATCTAAGTGGTCGTTATAGCTGAATTATATTCGCACATTTACCAATTTTCCTCTTGACAAGAAAAGGAAAAACTGCTGAAATATTTTATCTTAAAATAGTACATTAAATAGGAAGAAAACAAGACAACATTGGAGGGGGAAAAAATTTTATTATTTACTTATTGTTATCAACGGACGGGAAACGCACCGCGCGCTAGAATGTATAAAAAAAAGATTTGTTGGACATTTTTCTTCACAGCACCTATCGGTTAAATTAGCTATTACATTTTGGTTAATTTTAATGTTATTTGTTCTTGGCCGCTCGTTCTAAAGAAAACGGCTAACTAATAATAACTTAAAGGCTATTATCATTTTCTTTTCTTCAAAGGCAACACTTAATTTTTTCTCCTTCTCAAGAGAATGTTCTTTTTCCCGCGAGTAACTATCTTGTTTTTTTTTTCGGAGGGTTTCCCTGTAAAACACCTTGCATCGAAGGTAATTGCTCATTTCAAACGCATTGAACTTTTGATGCTGAACAGTGCTCTATAAAATTTCATATCAAGAAGTCTCGGTTTTTATCGAATTCAGTTTCTTTTACCTTGTTGGAATGAGTATCTGTAAGGAGCAGATTGGTGATAAAATTGTCGTTAAGCTTGCCTATTCAGAAGTCACTTCAAGTGGCTTCAGGAATGCTGTGACGAACAAGTAACATAGTTAATCAAAATGTATTTATGAATAATGAAATTGCTATTCTTTAGTTTTCTCAGTTTGATACGAACTCCAATTTCTTAATTGATTATGTTTTACTTTTTCAGATTGTACAAGCGTTTTGAGTCAGATCACTGCCAAGTGCAAGAAAGGTAAAGTGTTTGTTTTTTTTTGCTCCCTTACAAGTTTATTAGAAATGCCACAATATTATTATACAGGTGTAAGTGACCAGAAATTACAATACAACAAAATAAAATACCGAAAAAAAAAGAAAAATAACAGTCATATTTTTATCATAAGACAGACATATCTAACACGATAACTCTCATGGACGTTTTCATAATTACTTTGCCCATTTCATGCTAGCAGCCGGCGCTTTCACAGTACCATCTCTTTTTTCTACAACTCAGTGCCACTCAAAGCACAGGTAGAGCAATGAATAACAAAGGCCCATACGAGAAGGACATGCACGTATTTATGCGAGTATGTCGACGTATGTCGCTTGATACGTGCGCATGGTACTTCTATACAATGTCCCCTTATCTCTGAGCTGCACTGTGTATATCAGAACATTTCATTACTGCTAATGTCAACATAAAATCTCCATTTCAAGTTCTAATGGTGAAATATCAAATTGCACAACAAGTTTTCAAACGTAATTTCGATCGTTTCTCAATAGCTTGTGACCATAGTAGCATCATTATCATTACTATCATTATTATAATTACTACTTTGGTTTTTTTTTTTTTTTTGGTATTTATTTTTTCCTCCATTTCAACAGATTAGAGTCTAATGAATAATTACAAATGAGATAAGAGGATGGAGAAGGGCATAATATAGCAAGCTAATTAGATGCCCTTTACCTTAAATTACATTTTTTCATACAGTAAAAGGAAGCGATACAATAATATAAGATATAAGATACAAATATAAGATACAAATATAATAACTACAACAACAACAACAATAAGTCTTTATTTCTCACAAAAATGGAATTACAATGAAATAAGAAAAATTATTATAATGAACAGGAAAAATAAGCATAGCTGTATCATTTTGGAGCCTAGAGGCTGGAGGAACCGTTAGGTTTTCGAACCAGCTCTCTATGAATTATTATTACTATTGCTATCATTGTTATTATTTATATGATTATTTGTTACCTTTGAATTATTGGTTGAAAGTCAATTGATCACAGTGCTGTATCAGTAGCTATATCAGTAGCCACATGCAGTCTCAGACTGCCTATCGTTCCTTTATCAGTGGGAGAACTTAACTAGGCAGCACGACAATCAGCGGATTGCTTACTTTCCTTCCAAAAGAGGAACAATTTGACTCATTGCATTCGATTTTGATTATTTTTTACCTTTTTTTGTTTCCATAAAGATTGTCATGAATCCCCAGGTTGTTCTACTGCTCATGCTGGTAGCCGTCCCCTGCACATCTGCGAGTATGTTGCTACTGCCATTTTGCAGTGTTTAACTTCTAGTCAACCGAGTGATTCCCATGAAACCTCATAACCAAAAGAAGTTTAGCATGATAGACACATTACAAATTCCAACCCTATTCTGAACAGGCTTTTCTGTATCTGAAGGAGACGATCGAAAACTTAACCCGTTACTCTAAATTTTGACAGAACTGATACACTAAGTACTTGTAACAACCGGTCTAAACCATTCAGCATCTCATGCTGGCGTAAAATTTTAAAAAGTAATGAGAAAAGATTTAAATCTCAGCCAAGAAGCTCGCCGTGATTGAGGCGTGTCTTACTGGTATTTGCAACATTTCATCAAAAAATCACCATCTTGAAACGTTTCCATGAAAATTTCATCGGACAATAAATGTTTATTTTTAATGATGGTAACAATAACAATGATGGTTAAAGTAAATCTCATCACATGCTAGCGAATCAGTGAACTTCTGAATTGCGTATGGTTTTTTTTTGTCTTTTTGTTTTTAAGTAAACTTTCAGAAGCTATGAGTCAACGAAAAGATTATTAAATACAGAATTAGCCATAAAGCCATATACGGTCTTTTAATCATCTGCTAGGTACTTGTCAAGGCGATCTGATTGCTTGTCAAAATCAACAAGAGTGTATCCACCCGTCTCAACGCTGCGATGGGTACACTGAATGTAGCGATAGATCAGACGAACAATGCAGTAAGTACTGTGGTTGATAAGTAACTTCTACTTCTGTACATCTTCTTTTTCTTTACATGGGCTTAGCGCAAAAATGCTATTCTCAAAAATTAATATAAATTGGAAGGCTAACTCTCTTTTCAAAAATATGGAAAAAAAGCTATATTTTCCAAGAACCCCTCATTTGCAAGAACACCTCCAAAACAGCGAAATAGAACTGTGACGTAAATCATATGCAGAGGTAGTTTTACAAAACTAAACTGGCTAATGGTTGAATGCCGTCACATTGGGCCATCTTTAGATTAAGAACTTTAATTTAATGGCATGAAGACGGTTCTTGTGATGACCAAAGTCACTTTAAAATCGAATGAAATAAACGGCAACTAGTTGAATGAGATAGCGGCGATTTCATATACGAGATGAACTCCTTTTGTATCTTACCGTTGGGGAAAATCAAATGCATTAATTGGGAGACCAGAAATGATGATTTGTACTTTGCAACGTTAAAATGCTCTATATGATACATTTTTAAAGCAACCATTATTATGCATGCAGTGAATGAACACTTCGAGATTTCTCGAGTATATTGAGTTCCTCAAGCGTTAGCATATTAGTTTGAAAAAAGCTTTTCCAGAAATATAGTCATGCACCCATCAGCATTGCCTTAATTGACTGTATTAATTGACCGCGAAAAGGCGAAAACGCGAACGGTCGCAACACTGGGGATGTTAAATGGCTAATGTCGAACTTGTCAATAAATTTTTCTTTTACACGTAAACTTTTGTCGCCAGTGCGCTATAACCAAAATTTCATAGAGCTCAACGGTATTGTAATGATACTAATAGACCAATTGAGTAACTTTTCCTTTTCTTTCATGTTTTACCTGCGCCAATCAGCTGGCCGTAAGTATCATAAATCTAAATCTATCTTTGTGGCGTTTCCTTGTAATATTACTCGGATAACCGCATTGAAGGAATGGTATATTTTGTACACGTCGCTTGTATTTATTTGATTTACACGTAATTATCAATAGAAAATCTTAGATTGAGGATCTTTGAAGTATTAAAAATTATTTCAAGAGGCGGATTGAAACGACAAAAACGTAGCAAAAACCAAAAATAGCTGGTCACCCCCTGCTTGATAGCGAGGCTGTATGAGATACGGAGGAAAGAAACTTATCAAACATGTTCATCGATTTCCATATATATTTACAAAGCCTTTCTGTCAAGACAGCTGAAATTCACGGATATTCATGTTATCAAAAAAAGGATAAAGTCGAGTCCTCGTCTCTTTCTTTTTTCAAAATTAGTCTAAAAGTCAAAAGAAGAAAAAAATGACACAGAGAGACCAAGGGTCAGCAGCAACTTTCTCCTGTTGTAGACGACAGGGATTAAAATTTAGAAAGGGAATCTGTGTTAGCAAGAGCTTGCGAGTTGCTTATTGGTCTGCTTATCGGTTCAAACATATTTAGCAGGGGATAATTTTGAGGCAAAGGCATAACCTCGGAGATGAAAATTACTGTCCTATAGTTTTTGACTTCAGAGCTAAAAAGTATGTCTAAATTGATTATGTTAGGTTTTGTTTGTTCTTTTGCTTTTCTTAAATACACAGGCTCAATATTTTATCTTTGAATTTAAGTTGTTTATATTATCATACAGGAAAGTGTGCAGACTACGAGTTCACTTGTGCTAATGGAAAGTGTCTTAGTAAATGGAGACGTTGCTATTTGGGAGATGACTGTGATGATGGTTCAGATGAACAGCAGTGTCGTAAGTTTGTTATAACTGTCACCGTTGTCCAAATATTGCAGTCGCCTTTCCTATGGGCTGATGGCTAACTATTCAAGTTGTGCTGTAGTAATCAGGTCGAGATACAAACAAATATTGGGAGCTGTCTCTCGGCCTTCTCTCTTTTTCAATGAATCGAATAATTAATAACTTTAACTATAATATGGACCGAGTAGGCAAAATTAAGCTTGTTCTTATTGTTGTTACTATCGACAATTTAGTATGTTTTTCTTCAGTTTCCATTTCATTTTTATTGTTTATTTAGTTGTTTGTTGTTGCTAGTTTTTTTCTTTCAACTGCAAATGCAATAAACAAATCTTGGTTACTACATAATTTGAGATTGTTTTCCTTTCTCTCAATGTACGAAACATTTTCATGGAAATATTAGCTCAAAGTAAGTAATCTTTTGGATACTTTATTAATTTCTTAACTTTTAAGTGCAAAAAAAATGTGTTCGCTTATTTAATCACTTACTTATTCTATGTCATTTATACTTTTCTGGAATTATTTCAGAGCAATGGTAATCACACTTTTGTCAAAGAGAAGTGTAGCAGCTACCTAGTTGAAGCATTCATGCTTGCGGGCGAGAAATTTTTTAGAAAGTTTTTTTTTAATCGAAACTTACTGTTGACAGTCACTAGCATACAAAACATTTGCTAAAAATAATTCAATGTGTTTTTATTTTTTCCTATTAAGTTTTGAAATGAGAATAGTTTGACGTCTTTCACGTTTCCATCATGATGACGAGGCCCCCTATTTTTGTATAAAATGGCTTTGTTTATTTGCCCTGGCGAGTAGGATAACAGTATGTTCACAGGTCACCAAGTTTTTGCAATACGACTTACAAGAGCTCTTCCTTTTCATGAGGAGAAGGAAGTATAAAACAGTACGCACCTTTGCTGTCAGGGCGTTGATATTGATCTTTAGGGAATTTTTAAAAAGCACAGGGGAGGATTAACTGAGCTGCATCATTCACTATGATAATAAAAACTGCATGTCCAAAAGAAAAGCATTCACGATGGTCGGTTGCCATGGGTTTTCCTCCCGCAACTCTGATGCGCGCTGGCGCAGAAATCATCAGCGGCAGTTGGCACGAAAAGTAAAGGCCTATTCAAAAATGGCGGCAAATAATAACAGCGCGAGCACATCAAACAAACTCTGTTTAAGGCACTTCGGCATGGAGGATGAAACAGAGAGAGGAGACCGGTTTTGGAATACCAACTCCGTAGAGATGAAGTTCTCTGCGGAGAAAGAATGGTTGAGGAGGGTTCGTTTCGCAGAAAATAAACCTAATTACGGGATGAGAGACCTTGATCCCGTGTTGGAAGAGCTCACAGGCAACAAGTTGGAGCTTGTAGGTCCCTTGGTGGATGGCTTCCTAAAGGAGATCGGGCTCTCTATTAATGCGAAGCTCGCTCGCTCTAGAATGACCGGTCTTATGGCGCCCATCACTCTCTTTATGCCATTTCAAATCTTTAAACATATCTGGGTTTTAGTACAAGGCTACGGGGGAAGCGCGGACACAACCAAGAATGGTGAGAGAATAACGCTAACTTTCCAAAGGCTCGACACTGCAGAAAAAATTTGGTCTCCCGCGAGATTTAAAGGAGAGAATTTTCTCAAGAAGCGGCACTTCGAGAAAATCCCCGAGGATGGTCGCGTGCTTCAAAGTTACAGCGGCAAGTCAATTGTTGTTGTAACACCAACTACGCCGCTGCAAATGGTTTATTCAACAAAACAACAAAGGGTAGTAACCACATTTTGCGTGCAGCGCTATGATCGAGAAGGATTTGCAAAGGACTCCAATTTGCAAAAGCTATTGAATTTGAACACTATCTAGCTTGACAGTTAATTAACAGTAGGACTTGCTAATGTTTTGTTAGACCTTGTCACGAAACTTCATACATCAAAAGAATGACAACCTTGAATGTAATCTGAAACAAAGTTCTAAAGGAAACATGTTTTTAATACAAGCAGATATTTTAAAATTTAATCTTCGTATCTTGTAGACTGTAATACATTGGAGTGAATAAATAGAATTATGGTTTTACCTAAACATAATAGCTGAAAGCTTTTTTATTATTTGACTAACAATGATGTCTGACTCATTTATGAAATTATCTATCAGTATACAGAATTACTCCTTTTAGATACAAATTTCATTTATCTGTGTATACTTCATCTTACTCTTAAAACTATCAAGCTGCAAATTCGTTTACCTTTTATTTGAGACAAATCCATTAATAAAACAAATGTATTGTGTCCACATAAGCAAAATGCTGGGTCACTAGTTATTGACCCTTTGACCCCTTACAATGTCTAGAATCTAAGTTCTTACAATATTAACCCCAAATAGATCCTTCCACGGTTTTAGCGGCCATATTGGTTGGGGGTCAAACAAAACCTCGTTGCTAGGCAACGAGTCCTAGAATCTCTTATGATAATAAGACGCGCATCGCTACCCTCGTTAAATTTTCGCTTTGTTCAGGAACAAGAATCAATATCCATCGCTAAAAAAGATAAGACATTGATAAAGGTGAGTGACCTTTTTTCTCTAGGCGAAAAACCTTTTATTCTCTGCGTTTTATGGGAACACTGGGATCGTTTTCTTAGAACGTGACCTCGCGGCTGACATAATGCTAGAAGGTCACAGTACTGCTTTTTCTAAAGACTTTTTGCAACTTAATTGGGCAGAGGAAAAATTGAAATAAATATGTTTACGTGCCCTTAAAACTTTTTCGTCCAGACAGGCTAACATACTATTGAAAAACAATTAACTCGGCAAAGAGAAACCCTTGGCTAAATGGGTTTTGGAGATAAGTGTTGTGTCGGCGGCTGTAACGACAGAAGATATCCGAAAAAATGGGTCATCCACTCGTATGTAGAGAAGTTATCGTTCCACAAGCCCAAGCAATCGTTGATTGAAGCATGGTCTCGACAGGTTCAGAAGGGAAGAAAAGATTTCTCAATAAGAAAGTCAAGAGAGAGTGTCGAATCCACTGACAAAGTAGGAATAAGCTTTACAAAGCTTGTACTTCCCTACATAATCCGAGTCAAATTCTTTCTTTGACAAAATAAAAGAGAACACTTTCCCAAGGTCTAAAGCTGGCCATGTTGTCATATCGTTTCTCCATTCATCCTCTGCAATATGCCTGGGGTCTCTAGGAAGACTCTTAATTCGTTGTTGGTACTCGACTGTGAGTCTCGACCTCAACTCCTCGTCGGATACCACAACCCGAACATTACGTTCACAAGCAGAAAAGGCTCTGGCGACAAGCTCTCTTTTTTTACCAGTTACACTTAACCCCCTTAAACTTAGGTAATCTTTTAGTTCACCCAAGCTTTTCTGGAGGAAATTTTCGTAAAGATCTTCTGGATTTACACTAGAGGGCTCTTTCGGAACACGCGTAGCCATGGTTCGAAATAAAAACAACTATTGAGCTTGAAAACACCTAAAGTACAAAAACCAAAACCAAAATTTTAAGTACGTTGTAATGCTACCACCGTAAAGCCTAAAATTTAAAGCTACACAATATCGATGGCTAAAAAATATATTCTAATTTCTCAACCGAAAGAGGTGCTTTTTAAAATGCGATTTTCGCATCATAGCGGCCGCGAAGTCAACTTCGAACAACATATCAATCTGCCCATAAAACGCAGAGATAAAACGGTATTTCGCCAAGAAATTCGGCACTTACTTTCAGTAACGCCTTATCTTTGTTCCCGCTAGATTTGGAGACGAAAATAAGCAATTTTCCTTCAATAAAGTTAAGATATAGAGCGAAGGTACCGAAGCACGTCTAATAATTACAAAAGAATCTATCGCTCGTTGCCTAGCAACGAGGTTTTGTTTGACCCCCAAACAATATGGCCGCTATAAACCGTGGAAGGATCTATTAAACATAAGGTCACAAGAATGAGGGAAATAATTATTAACTAATGAAGCTCTTGATTATTTAGCAAATTCTCCTTGTCAACACCTTGTAAAATATATTGAGAACAGTATAGAGAATATTCATGCTGTTGTTAGCATGTAAAGGCTTAAGTGGCCAAACCTTTAAGTACAAAATTGTCTAGAATCTAAGTTCTTCTTACAATATTAACCCCAAATTAAACATAAGGTCACAAGAATGAGGGAAATAATTATTAACTAATGAAGCTCTTGATTATTTAGCAAATTCTCCTTGTCAACAAATGGTGAAACAGAGAATTAACTCTGAAGTGTAAATTAAAGTGCTATTTAAACCCATGAATAACCCACAGGGCGTTAGCCCTAATAAAGGGAAACAGGGAACCACACGAGGCAAAGAAAAAATCTTTTGACCTCGGTGGGAATCGAACCCACGACTTTCTTTGCCTCGTGTGGTTCCCTGTTTCCCTTTATTAGGGCTAACGCCCTGTGGGTTATTCATGGGTTTAAATAGCACTTTAATTTACACTTCAGAGTTAATTCTCTGTTTCACCATTTGTGTTCCCAGTGCTACGCGGCACAACATTCATATGTACCCTTACTTTCTCTTCGCCGCGATTCACCATCCTAAATCGTCCCCGACTTTCTCTGTGCGACCTCGTAGCTCAGTCGGCAGAGTAACGGTAGATCTAATCCGGAGGTCGTGGGTTCGATTCCCACCGAGGTCAAAAGATTTTTTCTTTGCCTCGTGTGGTTCCCTGTTTCCCTTTATTAGGGCTAACGCCCTGTGGGTTATTCATGGGTTTAAATAGCACTTTAATTTACACTTCAGAGTTAATTCTCTGTTTCACCATTTGTGTTCCCAGTGCTACGCGGCACAACATTCATATGTACCCTTACTTTCTCTTCGCCGCGATTCACCATCCTAAATCGTCCCCGACTTTCTCTGTGCGACCTCGTAGCTCAGTCGGCAGAGTAACGGTAGATCTAATCCGGAGGTCGTGGGTTCGATTCCCACCGAGGTCAAAAGATTTTTTCTTTGCCCCGTGTGGTTCCCTGTTTCCCTTTATTAGGGCTAACGCCCTGTGGGTTATTCATGGGTTTAAATAGCACTTTAATTTACACTTCAGAGTTAATTCTCTGTTTCACCATTTGTGTTCCCAGTGCTACGCGGCACAACATTCATATCTCCTTGTCAACACCTTGTAAAATATATTGAGAACAGTATAGAGAATATTCATGCTGTTGTTAGCATGTAAAGGCTTAAGTGGCCAAACCTTTAAGTACAAAATTGTCTAGAATCTAAGTTCTTCTTACAATATTAACCCCAAATTAAACATAAGGTCACAAGAATGAGGGAAATAATTATTAACTAATGAAGCTCTTGATTATTTAGCAAATTCTCCTTGTCAACACCTTGTAAAATATATTGAGAACAGTATAGAGAATATTCATGCTGTTGTTAGCATGTAAAGGCTTAAGTGGCCAAACCTTTAAGTACAAAATTGTCTAGAATCTAAGTTCTTCTTACAATATTAACCCCAAATTAAACACAAGGTCACAAGAATGAGGGAAATAATTATTAACTAATGAAGCTCTTGATTATTTAGCAAATTCTCCTTGTCAACACCTTGTAAAATATATTGAGAACAGTATAGAGAATATTCATGCTGTTGTTAGCATGTAAAGGCTTAAGTGGCCAAACCTTTAAGTACAAAATTCCATAAATTCATTAGAGCAGAAACCCTGCCTCTAAAATGCAAGTTAGTAAAAAAAATAATGGGTTTATAAAGTTTTAAATGTAATATATCAGTGCATACCAAGTGATATCAGTGACAACAGTACTTTTGCATTTGGACAGGTTTAACCTCTCTGACAAACATAGCTAATTTAAAAAACTTTGCACCAATTTAAATATATTTTTCTTATGAAGTAGGTATATTACTCACATTACTGGTACACAGAATTTGTTGAGAGCCTAGTTATCATTCTCATAACAAGTATGCCTTATTGTGCACCAACTTGGCCAAGAAAAATAACTTGAAAATCAAATATTTTGAGAGATTTAAACTGTCGATTAAAAAAATAATTTAACTACCCCTCCCCAGCCAATGCACCTTCAAGGCGCTTAATTAGAATTTCCTTAGTACCTGCAGTGCTTAATCCTCTACTTCGTAAAGCTTCCTTTAAACTAGGTACTGTCATCAGAGTTGGCTGTATAGCTACCTTTCTTACCTCAGTGGCATTGCAGAACTTTAAATGAGACAATAATGACAGGTTATCAGAAAAGCGAGTATTGCACTGTTTACAGACAACAGGTTTTAGTGCACACAACACTGATTCTGTCAGACCTCTGCTGCTTGCACAAGTCACAAGGTTAATACTGGAGAAACAAACTTGACAACTGAGCAAATCGTTTTCTTTATTTCTACCACAATTACAAACATTTGATTGGTGACAGTGTGGTGGAGAACGTGATTGGTAGTGTGAAGTATAAGAAGAGGGCATTGGTTGATGTTCTGGGAGGTAAAATGAGCGAACATAATTACTTCGCATTACTTGCCACCATTTACCAGTGGCAGTACTTACATTTGACCGGTTAGTTAAGGTCAAATCTTCCTTCACACCAGAATGTTTGGCCTCTTTAGCCTGCAAAGAGACAATGCCATAGCCCACCCCATACCTTGTAAACAGCAAATTTGCATGATAGGGAATGGCATATCCAATTGTCCATGTTGTGACATTAACACTGGATGAAAAAAACAAAGACATCAGGTTAAAATACATACTACACATTTCTTTCAGTTCTGCAACCTGAGCAGAATTGGTCTCTATTCTATTAAAAAGCCCCCCAGCATTCCTTAGATACTCACCTATCTTGCTAAGAGCAAGTCGTTGGATTGTTTGTGCCTCTGTTTCATCTTCATATTCTAAAGTGTCAACTAAACGGTAGTAATATCGAGCCAATGCAATAGCTTGATTGCCAATAAGCCTAACTGGTAATTTGTTATACCTGTTAGTTTCATCACTAAAATGTTCTTTTACTCTTGAAGCCAAGTATCCCAGTCCACACCCCCCCCTCACCTGTTGCATGCCTTACATGAGGAAAACCTGTCTTCTGCAGGTATTGTTTTAGGTCCTCCTCTGATTTCTGTAACATTTCTTGCTTTCTGGCACGCTCCCCAACACTGTCTATATCAGAAACCCTCAAAAGAGTCTTTTGGGGTTGTCCCTCCTTAACATCTCCATCTCTATTCCCTATAGGTGCTGCCAGGGCAGAAACAAAAGGATCAAACTTTCCTCTTCTTACTGCCTCTAAATATAGGAGATCAATATAATGCTGCCAGGCATTGATCTCACAGTGCATGGGTTCTGGCCTTAACTTGTCTGCAAAATGCCCAATCCTTGGTAGACCTAACTGTCGGATGCCATTTTCAGCCATAAACTGTAACTTTCTGGAATTTTTACTTTTTTCTGAAAGGTTTGGGGGAAGAGAGGTGATAAAATTGTTTACCTTCTCAGTATTAGAGGTTCTCATTTCCATAGTGTAAGGCTTCCAGGTGTCATCTTTACCCACTCCAATGCTACCCCCCATAGTGTTCATGTTTCCTTTATGAACATTTGCATATGGGGAAGGATATGTAGCTGCCTGGTTGAGTTCATTGGCAGCCCAGCTCTGCCAGGACATGTCTGCTCCTGGCTGAAATTCAACAGTGCACTCCTTATCACAAACAGTCAAAACATTACCTTCCAACATTTTCATCTCTTCAGTGTGCTGCTTCCAGAGGTCATGCATTATTTGATCTTTCTCTTTTACACTTACACAGTGGAGGAGGTACTGGAAGTCCCTACTTCGTACCTGATCTCCAAAGTTCCAGCACACCATACTTCCTATTGACATTGTCAGCTCATTTGTTTCAGGAGCTCCATCATCTGAGAACTGAAAAATAAAATGATTTTCATTTTCATTGAACCAGACAAGTTTGCGAGAAAGATGGGGAACTCTCAAGTGCAAATCAATAATCATAAACACCAGGCCAGTGACTGTGCGAGAAACACCTGATACCCCTGGGATCTGTGTGACATGACCAATGTCTAAACTTTTCACAAACTTGTCAACATTGTCATCTGAGAAGCTGAGCTTGGGTAACCTTAAGTCAACTCCAAGACATTTAATGTTACGTGGCAGCCAGACTTCTTTTTCAGCATTAAAAAATGAACTTTGTGTTTTACAGACAAGGTTATACTTTCTTCTAGACAAATAACTCTGATATTTAAGTGCCACAGACTGTTTCAGTACTTCTTCTGACTTCTGAAAATCATTAATGGCTCTCTCAAAAATACCCTGAAGAAATCGGCCCCTCTTATAACTACTCATTAATTTGGTCATGGTTTCATTACTTGCATTGGCAGCCAAAAAATCCCATGCCCCATACAATGAAGCTTCAAAACCCCCATGAATAAATTCTAAAATGTTTTTAGTTTCTTCCCTTCTCCTATATCTAGTGCTCGACTTATAATCATTAATCATTTCATATGATGTGCTAGCAGCACTCCTTCGTCTTCGGGAATATTCCTCTTGCCCCAACAGCTTTTTCACTTTCTCATATGCCTCCTTTAGTTCTCTCAGTGTCTCCTCTGCTTCACTTATTTCTTTGTCTAGTGTCTCTTTCTCTCCTTTTGATTTTTGCAGTGCTCTTTCTATAAACAAGGATAGGGAATCATCATCAAAATAATGACAATTCCAAAACGGCAAATAAATGAATAAATAATAATCAATTCCGTTTATCTTGCCGCAACTAACCCACTTACAAGTAGGAAACTAACCTGATTCCTCCACTAGAGAATCTGTCTCCCTTTGTAAAGCCAAGATATCTTGCTCCTTCTTGGATAAAGCATCTTCTTGGACTTGAAGATGGCGAAAGTTGTCTTGCAGCGTTTGGCGCTCCTTATGAATGTTAAAAATGGGCGATGTTTCCCAGAAACGATTTACTTGTCGTTTCGAATCACATTTGCCCACATGGCCTGTCTCTTTGCTGCATTTTCGGCTTTTTCCGCAACATTTACGGTCTCCTTCAGGGCTACAGATGAAATAAAACACTCGACATTGAGCCTGAGGAAATTCAAGATGGCGGCCTAAACTGATCAACGGAGAAAATCGAGTTTACAGGACATTTTCTTACCTGGATTCCTCCGAAGAAATCGGCGAAAACGACGCCATTTACACCAAAGTCCACTTTCAACTTTCGATTTATGGCACGCTCGGTAACTAAACGGTCAAAATTATACTTTTCAGGGAGGAGGACACGTATTTTGGGTGTATTTTCTTCGTTTTTGTTCTGCGTTTGTCTTAACAGTGGAGCCCCCTAAGTAAAAAATTGTTCTCTCAGTACCAGGACTCTAGAAATACAGAAATCACAGCGGTTGTGTTGACGTATTGGCTTCTGTAAACCCGTTGCTAGCCGGTAGCGTACCTATCTTAGACGAGCCGTTTCGTGGAGAAGTCATTCGAAAAACTTGATTTTTTCTTTCTTCTGCCATAAGTGAAAGGCCAAAGTCATTCAATATGAAAAAAAGAAGGTTGGTAAGCTTTATCCAATGTTAAATAAACGACTGAAAAAAGCCCTTTAGCTTGACGCCTTAAATCAGCTCAAGCCGTGAACGCGTCATCACGTGACCTCTAAGATAGCAACGGGAGGAATTTACATAGCAACCGACCATCGTGATTTAATATTTTTGATTAAATTTCTGGCACTGTATAGGAAATATCTCATTACTCTTCCCACTTTTCTATGCTTTGTTCACATGGGGATGTGATGGCCGGTGATTTTCTTTTCTTTCCTTTCTCTATGTTTTTCATGGACTGCACTTCGGAAACATCAGGAAGTAAGTGCTACTTCAGTTTCTCGATGTAGATGTTACTCCTAACATGTCACATGACCAAAAAGTTGCTAACCACTCCCATTCTATACCCTTTCTACGAGCTGAAAATTATTAACGACAAAAGAAAAGATTAGGAGGCGTTGTACTTCATTCAGAAATCGAGATTTGCGTTTCGGCCTGGAAAATAACCCATGTTTCAAGGTCACACACTGAATCCTAAACCTTAATGAATAATTTTACTTTAGCCTCCCTTCAGGACTCACAGATGATTGTTAAAATTAGAAAAATAGCTTTATCTTGTGACATCATATTTAACTTTTAATGCACTGGTTAGCGTGGATTTGAGTCCATTCAATGTTAAGGATTTTTTTTTTCCCTCTTATTCTCTGCAAAGGAAATATCAAAACGTCACCATCTTAAACTTTACGGAACTTCTATTTGGTAAAGGTCTTAAAGAAAGACTTCTCCATACTTCTGTTCCGCCGAAAGAAAATCAAAATCGTTTAAAAACAATATACCTTCTTTTTTTTTTCAGTTACACCACATTGCATTAAAAACGTTTCAATACTTAATGGCTTCGCTTTTCTTTCAGTTATTGATTAATGGGCCGATTAATTTAAAGCTTTAACATTCCCCCGTAGGGGAACTGTCGTTCGTGCCTGGGGTTGGGGAATGCCGTGAGCCTCGCCTGGCTGGGGTGGGAATTTGAACCGGAAGTGTCGAATAAAAGTGCTTTAACTTATAATGTGGTGTTTTAAGATAAAGAGTTCACTTTTGGGTACGAATGGCTCCGGAGAAAGGTCTACAAGGTCTAGCTTATATGGCTCGGCAAATGTAAAGAATGTCAGGATCACTCATTTTACCTTTAAAAAAAAATTGACCATTAAGTCCAGTACTTGGGTAGGGTATTGAAACACAATTTTGGCCCCGGGGGCTGAAATTTGAACGGATCAATTTTCAAAAGTTTAAACGCCTGGGGGTTTCCCGTGGGGGATGTTGAAGCTTCAAATTAATCGATGCATAATTCATTTATTGGCTTACTTATTTTTCATCTAATCTCCCTAACTTAATTGTCATTCTGTGCTTTCTCTTCTCATGTGCGGCCTTTGTGAAATACACCAGCGTGTAAGTGATTAATTATGATTAAATTACTGAAGTTAATAATTTAGTTGTGACATCTGTTTCTGCTCCACTTTCCATAACATTCCTAAATACCGCAAACGTGTATGAGTAGCAAAACACAGGATGAGAGGATGAGGATGAGAATTTGATGTTCTAATACCAGTCGTTGTAATAGCAAAATAAATGATATATCTCGAAAACAGTTGATGAAGAATAACCGAGGCCAGCCTTCAGTCCCATATGATGATTGATGGGAAGTGTGTTAGTATTGCCTACTTTAACTATAAATGTTAGTTGAACTAAACAATTTTTTATAATACTTGAATTCTGCTTATCCCTATCGTTTTCTTTGCTCTCAATATCGTCTTCGGTGGATCAAATACATGTAAATACATCAGGCGGTAAGTTAAAGCTTAGGACTAATTACTTTAAGGATAATGATACGTTGTCATCTCCGTTTGTTTGTTTTTGCTTGCTTGTTCAAGATTATTCTTATGATTAAAGCATGAATAAGCAGTTGCGTTGCGAGCACATCTGCGCCGCTGCCTTTCTTGCGTTTAGTGGACAACTAAGAACAACAGGTGCGGAAGATTTTCATAAGAGAGAGAGAGGGGGAGAGAGGGGAAGAGAGGGGAACGGGGGGGGGGGTGGGGGGAGAGCGAGAGACTGAGACCATAATGTCAGCAGAAGAATGTCAGCAGAAGATAATGCATCAAATACAACTTTAAGGGAACTGGTTTTAAGTAAACAGTCGGAAAACTGAGAAAATTGAAATATCGATGTAGAAAGGGATGATCAAAATACAACATCGACAGTACACCAGGATATTTTTTTAAATTGGCATTTTCCTCTGCTCATGCTGACATTAAGGAAACTTCTAAGCAGAAAAAGAAACAAATTAGATAAAAATCAGGCAATAACTGCAAGCTTCCTCCCCATTAAGCAAAAATGCCATTGTTGACAAGTCCGCTTATAAGATCGAAAACCAATTTCTGGCAAACAACTTTGTCCCTCAATGAACAAGCGGAAAGACACGTATCAAACAGTTGCCCATAAATATTATCATATTGTTACCTTTAATTGTTGGTCATTCATCCTCTACGTCTCCAGCCCAATAAACCTTCAAAAGTGTGATACGAGTTCTTATCCCATGTGTTTGACCTAGTTTCATTGATTAGTTTTTAACATTACTGCATTCTTTTCCTAAATTACTCTCCTCACTTAAACTAACTTTTTTTGTTTCTTTTCTGCCCCTGGTTACTGCTCATTACAGTATGTGAGTATGATTTTAATCATCTATTCGAATTGTGAACTGTTGAACTAAAACGATTGTTGATTTAGACACAATTTGCTGATTTATGATTTTACTGTCTTTTCTATTCTCTTTTATTATCTTGCCTGACCTTGTGACAATAAGGCTGTAAGTAACCATTATTTTTTATTAACCCTCTTTGGCATATTTGGTTTAACCGCTTACATAAGTCAAGTAAAATTTTTATTCTTTTTTTTTATTCATTCAATTTGATTTAATGGAATGCATATATCTTCGTTCTTCTTCACCATTGAAACATAATAAAATATAGGCGATTTTTTGTTGAAATGTAAACGTAATGTACCTAAAATGCGGATTAATTTTTTAGAGCGTGCGCATCCCGTTTTTGGTTGTAAGTTTTATTGGTGTTTTGGCAAACAGCATAACTTTGAAAGAGGAAAAAATTACGTAAAATGTACTTATCGACTGGATGGAAGGGCCGGACAGGTAAACTTTTGGCTCGAGGTCATACTAGTGCTTATTATCCGGTCGGGCCCCACCAAACTCAGTCAATGAACATTTTACCACTTAGTGTTCGAGATTTCGAAATTTTTGTCTCAACCTAGATAGGATGTACTTGCATATAAAAGAAGGGTGCGCGGGTCCATACGGGTCATATGATGATTAAAGTTACAATACATGTCTCTAGATGAGTTTCGGGTGCAATTCAGGTAAAGCGTCCGTTTTGAAGGGTCTCAATGGGTTTAACTGTCAGCCATCAAGCAGCCCAAAGTTTGATCATCAACCGTCGAAAAAACAGTTCATGACAAGAGATTATATTTTCGTGCTTCGTAATCATTTCCATCTTTAACTTGGTAGTTCAATATTTAAAAATATCTTTCTAATCGATAACTTGTTGCCGACTATGTCACGCCACGCCTTGTCTTGCTTGGAGAACCGGCGTAATTTTTTTGCGTCTCATCGGCGAACGGAGACAAGCGTTAGGTGAGCGCGAGGGAGGAGCGCAAAAAAAAAATACTTCCCACACTTCCACTGTTCCTATCAAATTGATTAGTGAATATCATGTGATAAACGAATATCTTCCAACAAAAGCGTAGCGTATCATGTTTTATGGACGAAGCCATTCGAGAAGCCGGTAATTTAGTGTTAACAACTGGGTTGAAAACGTAAATTAGCCACCGTAAAGGGTAAAAAAGCTGACGTTTCGAGCGTTAGCTCTGACGAAGGGCTAACGCTGAAGGGCTGACGTTCGCTGACGTTCGCTCTGACGAAGGGCTAACGCTCGAAACGTCAGCTTTTTTACCCTTTACGGTGGCTAATTTACGTTTTCAAACCAGTTGTTAACACTAAATTACCTGCTATACTCTCCCACCGACGCAGCACCACAGTTTCTTTAGAAACTTACCCCTTTATTCATTCGAGAAGCCCTTTGTTTAATTCCGTACAAGCCAACTGTAAAGGATAAGCAAAGGTATTGCATCGCTGATGTATTTACAAGCACATAGACAAGTAAATTGAGAATACGAACAGAATTGAAATTAAAAAATAAGCAACAACAACTGTAAACAATGGGATGGGATAAATGTCATTTATGAGATTTATCCTCCGAAGGTAGCGGACGCACTGGGTTTACAAAACTTGTCCACATACGCATTTGAAAACACCAAAATAACTGTAAGATTTATTTACGTTCAAATATATCACCTTCTTATAGGTTTCGCTCGCATAGAAACATATATTTACTTGTAACCGTCATTTCTTTGGAGAAAATGTTGCCTCGACATAAAACCATGTTTGTTATAGTCTCCGCCGGTGTCTGGGGGTAAAATAGCTTGAAAAATTGGTGTAGGTACAGAATACAGCTGGTTTTGCCTTCCTTTTTAACTCGTGCATTGCGCGCATGCGCAAGAGCGAGTTATAGATACGATGTGGGGAATGGCATTCGCTCGCTCGCTCGCTCGCTCGATTGGTCGATTCCTGTAAACTTTTTTTATATTTTAGGCTTTTGAGTGCATTTGATAGTTTTTGGCGAGCAGTAAATAAACGAAATGGCGACCTTTGTTGCTAAGAATAGTGGTGGGGTGAAAAAGAAGCCAATGATAATCTTAAAAGAGTTTTTTTTTCGTTTTAGTTTCAACAAGCGGCGCCAGCGACTGACAGGCATGCAAGGATTCACACTGAAATAACAGAACAACCTTCGTTTTTCATAAAATTGTAATTTACAATCCTTGAACTTAAAAACAAGCCGAAGATTCATTGAAAAAATCACTTACTGCGAAACGCTCGGAGTTTACGGATGTTCAAAAGGTTTTTCTGTTATGGCGTGAGATTGAGGACAAAATGATCATTACGCTTCGTCGCGTGTGTTTTTCCTGTGTGAAGCAATAGAAGATGCCGGCGACTGACGAAATTACAGGTTAACACGAAAATCAAATAACACCTAAACAAACAATTTTAGCTACCGGTTTTCAGTAAATTTTTAAAGCACAATTTTCTTTTAGGTTTCAAGACAATTTGAAGATTCAACATACATATAACGTACTAAAAATGTGAAAGTTACACACCACAAAATTGATAAATAGGCCTGAAATGAAATTCTATCTTGTTATTGATTATACGTTGCCTAGCACGTGACTCAAATCTACCCAGGCGGAGATCTAAAATGACGGTGGCAGGCTTAGCTTAGTTACATCACTCAAAACTCGTTCCCGTTTGTCTCATTTGATAAAGAGGGAATCGTTAATGTTTTCATTAAGACAGTATTGCCTTGATTTTCTAATACTTACAACGAAATACAGTAAATTTCACTTTTCACTCACATTTACTTCCAACCTTTTCTTTTGAACCAGAAACAAAAATGATAGACGTTTAAAAAACATGACATCATCCACCTTGTCAAATGTAATAGCATGATCATTTCAATTGTAATGCCTTCTTATCCCAACGTTACTTTGTTTCTTTGCTACATTAGCGAACACTGAACTACTGCTCGTACTCTAGATATGACAATCAACCACAAAATTCCCTAAACCAGATAACATTAAACATAATCTAAAAAATCATGTGTCAATTCACGAGTTTGCTCACAGAGCACTTTGTTTTTGTACTCCTCCTTCCGTGCGTGACTCACTCTTCGTGTTCGCTTCCTTCTTGCCTCTGTTTGTCGCAAAAAACGCAGAACATTGCGCCTGTTCTGCGGGTTACAGGTGTTTTTTCGTGCATTTTTTTTTTCACTCCTCCTCGAGCGTGACTCGCACTTCATGGTCGCTTCACAGTTGCCTCCGTTTGACCGAAAAACGCTGAAAAATTGCGCCTGTTCTGCAGATCCAGGCCTCCTCAATGAAACAACGGGTTCATGGTTTCTTCTTTCTTGTCTTTCTTCATACCAAAACAAATGGTAAAAACTTACTTTTTTTATAATGACGTCAACATTCAGATAAGGAGGTTTTTCTCGGAGTTAATCGAGGGTAAAAGCTGTGGAAAATATTGCCTGATAATAATCTGAATTGGAACGAACACAGCTTTCCTGACCTTTTTCCTGGGGATGTAAGTTAATGATTACTAGGCTAAAATTACTAACAACGCCTCACTGAACAATTTCATGTCAACTGATGCTCAACAGGGTGTAAGTATCTACTTATTGTACTACGTATGTTTATCCATTCCCTGATCTTGTTGTTTAAGATCAATCCTATTTCTTTTAAAATAGGCCTTTGACTAGTATTTGCATAAAATCCAATTTGAATACTTATCATTTTTTTTTAACTGATATGTAATTCAAATTAGATTTATCTTACGTTGTGTTTGTTACTTGTCACATAACTTTCGGGCAGCTGAGTAATTTTGTTGGAGCTAGCTTGGAAGTTACAAGAACAATAAGAAATAATAAGCTACATTTTACATGAGGGTGTTCCATTTTGTTATTAAAAAAAGGAAAAGGGCCCTGAGAGCGGATTCCTTTTTTTTCAATGATTCTGACATGTTTTAAAATATTTTAATTCCAATCATAACCTTCCAAGGTATTCTTTATTCTCAAAATGTTTTTCGTGGTTTTTTTTTCACTCCTCCTCTCGCGCGTGACTCGCCCTCGCGCTCGCTTCGTGCTTGCCTCCGTTTGACCGAAAAACGCTGAAAAATCTCGCCTGTTCTGCAGATCCAGGCCTCCTCAATGAAACAACGGGTTCATGGTTTCCTCTTTCTTGTCTTTCTTCATATCAGAATGGATGGTAAAAACACATTTTTTTTTTATAACGACAACAACATTCAGATAAGGAGGTTTTTCTCGGAGTTAGTCGAGAGTAAAAGCTGTGGAAAACCTCGCCTGATAATAATCCGAATTGGAACGAACACAGCTTTCCTGACCTTTTTCCTGGGGATGTAAGTTAATGATTACTAAGCTAAAGTTATTAACAACACTTCACTGAACAATTGTTGTTTTCTTTCTTTCATGTCAACTGATGCTCAACAGGGCGTAAGTATCTACTTATTGTGCTACGTATGTTTATCCATTCCCTGATCTTGTTGTTTAAGATCAATCCTATTTCTTTTGAAATAGGCCTTTGACTAGTATTTGCATAAAATACAATTTGAATACTTATCATTTTTTTTTAAATGATATGTTATTCAAATTAGATTCATCTTACGTTGTGTTCGTCAGTTGTCACATAACTTTCGGGCAGCCGAGTAATTTTGTTGGAGCTAGCTTGGAAGTTACAAGAACAATAAGAAATAATAAGCTAAATTTTACAGGAGGGTGTTCCATTTTGTTATTAAAACAAGGAGAAGGGCCCCGAGACCGGATTCCTTTTTTTTTTCAATGATTCTGCCATTTTTTTAAGTAATTTAATTCTAATCATAACGTCCCTAGCTATTCACTATTCTAAAAATGTTTTTCGTGGTTTTTCTATCTTGGTGTGCATAGGGGTACAGGTGTGTTTTCGTAGTTGTATTTTTCACTCCTCCTCTCGCGCGTGACTCGCCCTCGCGCTCGCCTCGCGCTTGCCTCCGTTTGGCCGAAAAACGCTGAAAAATTACGCCTGTTCTGCAGATCCAGGCCTCCTCAATGAAACTAAGGGTTCATGGTTTCCTCTTTCTTGTCTTTCTTCATATCAAAACAAATGGTCAAAACAAACTTTTTTTATAACAACATCAACATTTAGACAAAGAGGCCGTTTCGCGAAGTAAGTCGAGAGTAAAAGCTGTGGAAAATATTGCCTGATAATAATCCGAATTGGAACGAACACAGCTTTCCTGGCCTTTTTCCTGGGGATGTAAGTTAATGATTACTAAGCTAAAATTATAAACAACACTTCACTGAACAATTGTTGTTTTCTTTCTTTCATGTCAACTGATGCTCAACAGTCGGTAAGTATCTACTTATTGTACTACGTATGTTTATCCATTCCCTGATCTTGTTGTTTAAGATCAATCTTATTTCTTTTAAAATAGGCCTTTGACTAGTATTTGCATAAAATCCAATTTGAATACTTATCATTTTTTTTAAAACTGATATGTAATAAAAATTAGATTAATCTTACGTTGTGTTCGTCAGTTGTCACATAACTTTCGGGCAGCCTAGTAATTTTGTTGGAGCTAGCTTAAAAAAAAAGACAGTAAGAAATAATAAGCTACATTTTACATGAGGGTGTTCCATTTTGTTATTAAAAAAAAAAAAAAGGAAAAGGGCCCTGAGAGCGGATTCCTTTTTTTCAATGATTCTGACATTTTTTAAAGCATTGTAATTCTAATCATAACCTCGGAGTCCCTAGTTATTCACTATTCTCAAAATGTTTTCGTGGTTTTTCTATCTTGGTGTGTATAGGGGTACAGGTGTTTTTTCCTTGTTTTTTATACTTGCACTCCTCCTCTCGCGCGTGACTCACGTTCGCGCTCGCTTCGCGCTTGCCTCCGTTTGGCCGGAAAACGCTGAAAAATTGCGCCTGTTCTGCAGATCCAGGCTTTCTCAATGAAACTAAGGGTTCATGGTTTCCTCTTTCTTGTCTTTCTTCACATCACGACGGATGGTAAAAACTAGACCGTAACGCAGCTTTCCTGGTTCTCTCACGAAAAGTGATATATTCACTAATTTAGATTTGGAGATTATTTAGACAACTAACTGAGGATCATAATTGTGAAAAATATTATCCATTCATCAATCTTGCTGTTCAGTTCAATTCAAGGTTTTAATGGGCAAAGTTTGAGGTCTTAGACCGCTCTTACAGAGATCGACCCCCCCCCCCCCCCGCCTCCTAAGAAAGAAAACATACAAACAAACAAACAAACCTAAAGGTCCTTTCTCACTTTAGAAATAAGAAAATAGCTAACGGTTTATTTCATAACTTTGATCTTTTAAGGAGCAGGTGTATTACACCTTAGTACCAAATGAAGGAGATAATTAATTGAGTGTAAACACTGTAAAATAAAAATAAAAAAAAAACCAGCAAGACTCGCAATAAAGCAAGAGAGCATTAATTTACTTTTGAATCTTTTCTTTCATTTCACCTGATGCTCAACAGATTGTAAGTATTTATTGTGTTACGTACGTTTATCCACTCGTTGATCTTGCTATTCAGCTCCAATTCAATTTTATCTAAAATAGGCATTTGGTTAGTATGTTCTTAGAGTTCAACTTGGATATATACATTTTAATTACTTGATTTGAAGAACCTGACGCTACACAAACTTGTCAGTGTGAAAGAACACATTTATTGTTCTACTCAATTTTATTTCATACTTGGTCTTGCTGTAAGTTGAGCTCAATCCAACTAAATTTATTTTCCTCCGAGCCATGTTTTCAGAAATTTGAATGTATAGATATAAAATTGAATTTCATTGACTTTCTGTACCGTTTTTCACTTGTGATGTTACATTCAGTTGAGCAAAAGAAAATTGCTGAACATATCAAGGAATTCTTTGCAATGAAGTCTTTAAATAAAGGTTTTAGTTAATCACTATGCAATAATTCACTGACAAGTCATTAAGCTATGTTATGATTAATAATAGAGTAGTAATACCTACAAATGGCTCTTATCACTTAAATTTGTATCATTAATGAATCATTTTAAAGTTTTCCCAATCAATGAAACTATTGGCAGCTTTATTAAAACAACGAAGCGAACTTCTCAAATGCGGGAAATTAGGTAACTCTAAGAATAGGCCGTGTTGTTCTAAATGGTGCACAAGAAACTTTCATTCGTTAAAATTTAGATAAAGCGGTAGTTAGAAAAATGTATTAGCTCATAAGCTTTTGCATTCAATACTAACAATATTTTCTTCTATCATTATTTCTCTCTATTTTCCAAAATGAAATTAATCTCCAGGCTGTAAGTACCCACCATTTTAATTATATACGCGTATCACAGACATTCTGACTAACGTACATGTCAAAAACGTTTTAAAGTAAGCTGTAACCTTGAAACACTAATTCTGCTTCTTTTATTTCCTTTTTCTCCCTCAATCTTACCGGATCGATCAAGGGGGTAAGTGGTTTAACGTTCATTATCAAAACGAGCTTTTATCGATAACACTTTTTACTCAGGCGCTCCGTGATAGGGTCGGTTCATTTACAAATCGCTGTCAAGAACATTAAGGAACAAGCTTGAGTGCAAGAATTTAACATTAAAGGTTCAAGAACTACTTGAGTAACGTGTGAAATTACTGTGCTGTGTAGAAGGGATAACTCTTCCACATACCTTCCACACGTTTTTCACTTGCCTTATGCAATTTATGCATGTGCAATAAATAATGGTAATAGGACTGCGTAGAGTTCCCGCAGCGGGAGTTGCATTTGTTAATTACGAGTGTGATTACAGATAGAATTGGACGACTTGATGTCCTGTTATCAATTAACCAGAACTACGACAAAACTTGAGAAGGAAAATAGACATCAGTTGTACATTTTCATTAAAAAAAAAAAACAACTATTAACTCGGCGAAATGCGCGACAACATCGCTTACTGTCCACTTACACAGGCACAACGTATCTACTGTCCTATTACACTGTCCAATTACAGGCATGACACGTACACTGTCCTATTAGTGCTCTAATCGGTCTGGTGATAACCAATTACGTTCGAGAATTTTGGTATAATTTTGATTAGTGTAAAATTGTGTGAAGATAGTGATCATAACTCCCCGTTACGAGCGCCTGAGTACACGCACAAATGCGTCTAGTGGGGTAACCTCCTTTTTAGAGGTTAAGAGAGTGAGACTGATAAGAACTGTGTCATCTGAATTGAAAAAATACGGGGTGGAAATGGTATTAAAGTAAACTGTTTGGAAATGGGATCAGAATATCCCCCTCCCTAATACTAATCTAAGTTGTGTAAATTATCACTGGTTTTAATTTCTGGCATTCCGCAAAAAACATACATATTTCAATATTTCACATAATGATTATTCTAGATACACTCTCGGCCATCTGGACATCAGGGAATAATACAATTTTTAATGCGAGCACTGTAATTCCTTAAAAATTCGTAGGCACTAAATAGGACGCTAAGGGTATTTAGATTATCCTTGAAGTGCACGAAATTGTTTTGCGTAAATATTTAGCTTATCATATGTATAAACCAATCCCGATTAGAAGAGAAATTTCGGAAAACTTAAAACTCAGTTTTTTCGGGCCCTAAAGTGCTCTTATTTTGGCTTAAAAGTATCCCTTGGTAACGAATTAGCGGGTGATGACGTAGAAAACTGTAAAAACTCTCCGTTGACACTTACACTCTTACATCTCTTGTAATTTTGTATCAGTGAGCGTTGAAATACTCTTTAAGTAATGTTCGATAGCTGTCTACCTACCTTCAGGAAGCTCTACCGAGAGTTGAAAGAAGAAATGGACGTTGCGACAACGGTTCAGCTCTACCAAGGAGAACCGCGTGCATCAAACGCAGATTTCGATGAAGACTGACAAAGACGGTTTCTCGCCTGTGGTGTTCAAGTCAAGATTAGACCAAAAAAATCCCGTTATTCAATGTTTAGTTTGTTGCTTTTGTGTTTTGTTTCTTATGGCGAAATCTATGGAAAGAATGGCTATCTTTGTTCGTTCCTGTTGCCTCAAATTTTATTTCTTCGAATTAAGTGCGGCGAAGGTTCCCCTTGGTCGGTGCTATAGGGTTTCGTTCCCGTGGAGAAATTCCCTTAGCTAACCAAAAGCTAACTTTTGACGAAAGAATCAGCTGTATCGTGAAGTACGATGATTTTTTGCCGAGAAGTCACCGGGCAGTTTCACAGCAAGTTACTCCTTTCCGCGTACATTGCAAAGGCAGAGGCGATCGTTGTCGAGCCGGTCAAATGGAAAACGAGTGCGTTTAGAGTCATCTGATTCAAGTCCATCTCAAAAAGGGATTTCAATGGAGAAAACTTCTTTAGTTTAAGTGCAGCATTGCCATATGATCCATTTCGTTCGATGAAAAATAATTGACATCAGTGTAAATTGTAAATTTCGTATGCATCGACTTTCACACAGCATTGGGATTCGCTACCATTTCATTCAATAATATTTGTGTTTCTTTATTTATTTTGTTGCAGTGCTATTATCTCAATGAAATTGCTACTGTTGAGAATTTTCGTTTTTGAGGGCAGGGGGGAATTGATGGCTCGTGGAATAGATTTTTGGAAACCTAGGTTAGGAGAATACTCGGCCCCTTCGAGCTTGTGTTTATGCCAGTATCTGCTAGAGCTTTCGCACCGTTCAGGCAACAGGATAACGGTTAGCTCAGGAAAGAGCTTGACCTTTATTACAAATAATATATTTCTGTTATTGAGATACGATGGAAACTGCAATTGGTAGGGTTTTCATATGATAAGGAAAGCGCAAATGTAGTCATGTGGAAAGACAAGGAGTATGAGTACATCTCAAGCGCGTGAAATAAACAACATTAAGGAGCTCACCGTTCTCCGCTCGCGAAATGTCAGCCGAAAAGAATGTTTACTCGTGTACGGTGTGGGAACAGGCCCCTTAATCAGCGCTCTCTTTAGCTGAATTCATCGGTTATCTTCCTGTGATTTGGCCAGTGATATGTGTCGTAACAACCGTCTTCGAAGCCGGTACGGAGGATAAGGCCGATCGGCGATCGAAGATCGAAACGCGTCCATTTTGGCCTGACAGCTATATCCTTTGGAAAGTATTGTATAGAAATACCCACTGTATGTGTATTGTTATTGTAGCTAACATCATTTGGTGCTCCAGCCGCGCAGTACGTTCGCCCTTTCTTCTAGATTTCTCCTTCCTCCACCATAGTTGCCGACGTGTCTTTACAGTTTTCTAAGTCACAGCTGTGATATGTAGCATAAACGTTTTGGCCGCGCGCTTAATGGAGACACTTTTTGGCCGCCAAATGGTACCTCCAATGTGCAAAAAAAAGGATAAGGCCGATCGGCGATCGAAGATCGAAACGCGTCCATTTTGGCCTGACAGCTATATCCTTTGGAAAGTATTGTATAGAAATACCCACTGTATGTGTATTGTTATTGTAGCTAACATCATTTGGTGCTCCAGCCGCGCAGTACGTTCGCCCTTTCTTCTAGATTTCTCCTTCCTCCACCATAGTTGCCGACGTGTTTTTACAGTTTTCTAAGTCACAGCTGTGATATGTAGCATAAACGTTTTGGCCGCGCGCTTAATGGAGACACTTTTTGGCCGCCAAATGGTACCTCCAATGTGCAAAAAACTGTTCAAGGAGAACTTACAAGGCGGTAATTATTTTAAACAGCTATCAACCAGAAAATATAAAAAAAATCGTGTCGTAGGCACTTTAAGGTTAATTTCATCAAAATGATTTGCCTAGTGGAGTCCTTCACTTAGTTTATCTCGTTGATTTTCCTAATTTAGTAATTTTAGTACCTCTTTCGCACTAATTAGCCTCCTTGGAAAATATTTCTTCCTACAGCTCGTCTAAATGCTTGCCATGTTGATAAACACGTTTTAGATTATCTCAAAGGACTACTCGATAATGATAACTTTCTCTTGATGGTTGTAAGTGTACTCAGCATGTCATAAAATATCGAAATTGTTTCAATTTGCTTAATGATCAAACCAAAAAGTGCCCCTTGGCAGCTGAAAATTTTTTGGTGGGCTAAAATTAGTCAAATGATCACAATTTTTTTCTGTTGGCTTTTTGGTAACGGTTAAATTATGGATTCGTTTTCTCTAGCGACAGTAACAATTTACGATCCTCATTGCATATCATATTTGTTAGTGTCTTTCTTATTGTTATGGTTCCGAATCAGGCGAAAATATTAAGCAAGCAATAAAATAAACAATATTTTTAAGCAGAAAGTAACTTCGTCAAAATATTTCTTTTCATCTTTTTTCTCCTTTGAAATCTGCGTTGGACTACAGAACGTAAGTAGATAAAGTATTTCACTTTTTCCATTACTTTTGAGTCTCTCCGTCTGAGAATTCCAGCTCATTACTCGATTACAAGCGTTCTCCAGTAAGCAGCACAATTTGACTCCACGCTTGGTGTGGGAGTAAGACGGGTTTTGAATATAGAATTGATTCAGTTGATCTTTTTAATAATAAATAATTTCTTCGTCTAGGTGAAGTCAATGTCCAATATCGGTTTCACTGACTCTAATGCATTTTAGCCTTTTCAGCAATAAAATTACGTTGAGCCCTTCGTGATGAATCCAATGAGTTGAATTAAATGCCAAGGCGTTGTTTTTCATTTTTGTGTATGCGAAGTTGGCAAAACTTGATATTCGTCATTTTTCTATTTTTTTTTCTCGAAGTGGGTGGCACAGTCTAAGCATCCAAGGCGATTTTATTCTCCCTTTTCCTCGTAATTTGAAAAAAGATTAGAAGGAATTATTTCTGCCTAAGTTTTTTTGCTGTTGTTGTTTTGTTTATTTATTCATTCTTTTTTGTTTTCTTTCTTGTACTTTCATGTAAATGATGGAATGATTAGGAACGGGTAAGTGCCAATCTTTAGCAGTGTTAATATAATTTCGAAGTGAAGCTGATGTCCAGTCTTTAGATGCTTTGTACAAACTAAGTTATTTGAACTCGACGGTTCGTCATGTTTCTCTTTTATTTCTCGAGGTGGGTGGTACAGTCTTATGCGTCCAAGAAGATTTCATTCTCGCTTTTTCTCGGATATTGAGTGAAATAGTAAGAATTCCGCTTCAGTTAGTTTGCTGTTTTTCTATTTATCTATTCTTTTTTTTTCTCATTCCTGTACAACCATGAATATGATGGACGCACCAGGAGGTAAGTTACAACTTTCTTGTCTTTGCTTTTGACATAGTGTTACTAAAAATTCAAAGTCGAGTTTAGGTCCAGTCCTTAAATGCTTTGTATATCTTGCTGTTTTTTAAAGATTTTTATATCTCCTTTCTGTTTCGTGTGAACGAAGATACCATAACTCGACTGTTTGTCTTGTTTCTCTTTTATTTCTCGAAGTGGGTGGTGCAGTCTTATGTATCCACTGAAGATTTCATTCTTCCTTTTTCTCGGATTTTGAATAAATTAGTAGGAATTCCGTCTCATTTAGTTCGTTGTTGATATATTGATATATTCTTTCTTTTCTCATTCCTGTACAACCATGAATATGATGGACACATCAGGAGGAAGTAAGTTCCAATGTTCTTTTTCTTCGCTTTTGACATAGTGTCGCTATAAATTCAAAGTCGAATTTACTGAGGTCCGGTCTTTAGATGATTTGTATATCTTAAAGTTATTATTGATCTGTATATTGATCTGCACATCTTTTTTCTGTTTCGTATAAACTTGGTTATTTTAACTCGACAGTTTGTTATGTTTCTCTTTTATTTCTTGAGGTGGGTGGTACAGTCTTACATATCCAAGAAGATTTTATTTTCCCTTTATCCTGAATTTTGAATAAATTAGTAGGAATTTCGTTTCAGTTATTTTGCTGTTTTTCTATGTAGTTATTCTTTCCTTTCTCATTCCTGTACAACCATGAATATGATGGACACACTAGTAGGTAAGTTCCAACTTTCTTGTCTTTGCTTTTGACATAGTGTTACTTAAAAATTCCAAGTCGAGTTTAGGTCCAGTCTTTAGATGCTTCGTATATCTCACTGTTTTTTTAAAGATCTGTATATCTCTTTTCTGTTTCGTGTGAACGAAGATACCATAACTCACGGTTTGTCATCGGAGTGAAAGCACCGTTTAGATGAACAACTATTGTTTTTTTTTTTACTCTCGATGTTGTCATTGCGACTATGTGTTGTAAATTGTTCCGTTAAAGTGGAAGTATTTAGATCTCCAGGCTCAAGAGGTCCGCGCTCTGACCTGGTGCTGGTGCCGTTGTTTCGCTTTATTGCTTTCCATCTTTCGTTTCTTTTTCTTTTTTATTTCATTTGGGCTACCACTTTCCAATTATTATCGTGCACGTTGTGATACAAAACACATAAATAGTGAGATATATTTTCTTCGTGTTGCATTTGACAATTCTATGTTATAAACTAATTGTAGTTTTTGCTTTAGAGTGTTTACTTTCTAAATTGATTCTCTTCATTTTCTTTTTAATCTGATGCATTGGCCCTCACTTGTCAAATCAGCGTGTAAGTAACGTTTTCGTTGTGTAAAATTTTCTCTTGTCATTAGTAAAGATAATGGTTAATGTCTAAGTAAATCGGTGTTCATGGTTTCTTTTACATTTAACTTGATCGAAACAAGTAGAATATCAAGATTGACACCGCTCAACAAGTGAAATGAGGCAGGGGATTTGCGTGCCTGTTCGTAACTGATAATTGAGTTGTCTATTAGTTTACTTTCTAAATTGATTCTCTTCATTTTCTTTTTAATCTGATGCATTGGCCCTCACTTGTCAAATCAGGGCGTAAGTAACGTTTTCGTTGTCTAATAGTTTTATCTCGTCATTAATAAAAATAATGGTAAATGTCTAAGTAAACTGGTGTAAATGGTTTCTATTACATTTAACTTGATCGAAACAAGTGGAATATCAAGATTGACACCACTCAACAAGTGAAATGAGGCAGGGGATTTGCGTGCCTGTTCGTAACTGATAATTGAGTTGTCTATTAGTTTACTTTCTAAATTGATTCTCTTCATTTTCTTTTTAATCTGATGCATTGGCCCTCACTTGTCAAATCAGCGAGTAAGTAACGTTTTCGTTGTCTAATAGTTTTATCTCGTCATTAATAAAGATAATGGTAAATGTCTAAGTAAACTGGTGTAAATGGTTTCTATTACATTTAAATTGCGCGAGACAAGTGGAATATCTAGATTGACACTGCTCAACAAGTGAAATGAGGCACGAGATTGCCTGCCTGTTCGTGATTGATAATTGAGTTTCATTGACTACTTGTAGTTTGTGGTTGATACATACTTTAGTGCTTTTACTTTTAATATTTTTTCTTCATTTTCGTTTTAACCTGGTGCACTATCCCCCATTTGACAAATCAGAAAGAAAGTAAAGCTTTCGTTGCTTTATAGTTATCAGTTGAAATAATTGTTGCTGACTAAACAACATTACTACAAACAATACATTACATTACATTACAAACAAGTCGAGTCGAGTAATTGTATTTCGAAAAGAGTAAATATTTCAAGGTTTTTACCATTCATTAATTAAGAAACAATTCAAGTGACGTTTACTCTGTTGCTCTCAGAATAGCACGGACACGGACAGTGTTAAACATTATGCTAAAATGTGTACGTTTTGATTTCTATCATGCAATTTACTTCACAAAACATCTGAAGATTAAAATTTATCTTTTTTGAGGGTTGCATGATTATAGGTATTTATCAAATTGCTTTTGTACTCTAGTGTACTTACTTCCTTTTCTTTCTTTCTGCATTTTCCTTTTAATCTTACGTATTAACCCAAATTTGGGAAATTAGGGAGTATGTAACATTTTCATTTCTTCCAAATAGCTATTAGTCAAGATAATGTTTTATATAGGATTGGAATTGCTTGAGGCAAGCTAAATATTTGGATTGATATTCAAAGTAATCAAAAAGTGAAATGTAGTGCCGAATTTGCTCTCTGCCTGTTCGTAACTGCTAATTGAGTTTCATTGACTAATTATAATCCGTTTTCTAGTTTGTTTACTGTCTCTTTAATTTTCGCGAAAAAAAACTGTGCGACATTTTCTGACCAGTTCAGATATTCTTTTCAGTGAGTTGAAATTTGGGGTGCTTAAGACACATAGTTTCTTCTCGTGATCAGTAAAAGAAAGCGCAGTTCGAACCGTTACTGAATTTTTTAATTTGAAACTTGAGTATTAAATTCTGCTCGCGCAGAAAATTTCACAGTCTAATGATCGCTTAGTATGTGAAAATCCAGTTACAGTTCACCTCATCTAGAATTTATAGTTTGCTTAGCATATCTTTGCTTAGAGCATTTCAGGGTGAATTAAACAACCTACGCACAGCATGTTCAATCTTTTAGTTAGAAAAGTAGAAAATCACTCACGTAGGAAAGTTTCATTGTGTAGTGGTATTTGCCTTTTTCCCTTTGCGATCATTTGCCTTTCGGTACGTTGAATCTCTAAGCAACTCATAAACTAGGTCATAAAATACGGTGAAAGGAAACAAAATTCTATAATTGATAGAATTTTGTTTTCTTTCACCATATCAAGTATCTGAAAGTATCAGTTTGTTGCCTTAACATTATTATTTTGTATGAAACCCTTAAATTAAGCTAACAATTTATTTCTGTTGCTGTTGTTCTTTCGTCTGTAAAATCATGGTTTGTGGACAATTTAGTGGGTAAGAAATTATTTTAGTTCATATGTAGATCATATTATTGAGCAAAACGTCGAAAAAAGTGAATTCAAAATTAAACAACCCTTCTCGAAGCCCTTTTCTTTTATTCTGTTCAATTCAAAACGCTTTGACTCTCTTACCTTTGCGAGTTATATCAAACATTATTATAAGTTCTTTTTCCTTGAAAAGTTAGTTAGTATTTGTTGTTATCTTTTGCTTCCTTTTTTGGCAGCGAAAGCAGTATCACTTTATTATTTTATTATAGAACATCAATCGTTTTCGCATACCTCAAAGTGGTTCATTTGTTGGCGTCCACATGCGATTATAAAACCAATTATTATATCTTGTGTCCAGCTTATAACCTCTTGTGTCTGCAAGATTACAATCTCTTGATGTCCGAAAGTATGTGCAAAGGCATAAATTAATTCGCATTAATCGATTTTAGCATATGGCCCGCCTGGCCCCCCCTCGCGCAATTCCATAGAAAAGCTGACGTATGGAGGGCCGGACGGGTTGATGTGAGCCGGCGCGCGTTTCTCGAAATGCCTGGTAACTTAACGGGCTCGAGGCAATACTTTAAAATCAAAATTTTATGAAGAGAGAAGCAGCCTGGCAACCTAAGTATTCCATTTTGTTTCTTTAGCTAATAGTTTTATTGTAGAATTTTTAAGTTTTTGAAACCATCTCGAAGGAAAGCAGAACAGCTTTACGGGCCCGTTAAGCTACCAGAACCCCGAGAAACGGGCTCCCGGTCCGGAAAAAGCCGCCCGGCCCTAGTGCACTTGGGCAAAAAATATTAAAATGAAAAACATTGTCCGCTTTTGTGGCTAAAAATGAGTGACAGCAGAGAGTACAAATGGAAACAAATGCTACGTTTACCGATGAAATTTGAGTTTCCTGTTCTAACTCGAAAACAGAAAGGAAAAGTATTAATTGTAGAATAGTTTTTGTGGTTATTCCGCGCGCGCCGGTCTATCGCGTGGTATTTAAGAGAAAAACTAACTAACACTAAAAAGTCATACAATAAAATGCGTAATGACTGAGTTAGGTCGGGCTGGATGGGAAATATTTGACTTTCGATTGTGGCACTCGGACCTCTGTGCTATGCTCGGTCCGTACGTCATGACCTCCAGCCAAATACTTTCCCGTCCGGCCCTCCCACTCAGTCAATTAGTACACAGTATCTCACAACGGCTTTAAACTGATAGTAAATTTCAGTTGATTCATTTTCTCTTCTTTTCCATCGGGTTCACTAACGTCTCATTGACATAACAGGTCGTAAGTAGCTTTTTCTTTACCTTTCCTCATTTTTACATTTCTAACAAACTAGTTACTATTCGACAGTCATCATGTATTAGACTCTCTTCAGAGTAATCATCATTTTTGCGAAAGAGTAGATTTGTAAAAGGAGACGCTTTACCTACAATGAACCGGTATAGTTTTCGCCCCAATCATCATTTTTGATTGCGGCCAAGAGTTATATTTTGGAAAAATGTCTTTTTTACAATTGGTGGGTGACAGCATGTTAAAGACTGTTATACGGTTAGACTTCCCCATTGAATGCCAACATGGTAACCATTTGAAATACCCAACAGTTGTGGCAAGTGTAATAAGACGCGTAGTCATACTACCGGCTGTTCCATTAAAAAGACACTTTTGCTTCACGATACCTAACTGAGGGACAATGTAGGCAATAACAAATGTGCCTCACTAACTAACATATCTCTTTTTCTTATTTCCTACCTTAACGGGCAAACAGATCGTAAGTATGTTTTCTTTTTATAGTTATTTGGCGGATTTCACATGTCTTTTCACTACTGCAGTAGTAGTCATGTAACATATTTGTGTCACTGTCGCTTACTTTTGTAATAATGAAAGCTATAATTTTCGTTTTATTAATATTATTATTATGATCATCAATAAACATGGCATTCTGATATTCGCCTTGCTTCCTAAGTTATGGCTGGAAACTTGTTGAAACCGTTTTGAATTAGGCTCTTGTGGAAATATTTATTCAGTGTGAACCATAAGTAGATAAGGATTCGATTTTGATTCAATGGCTCAGTTTACGAAAAGATTTAATGTTATCTGTGGTAGACTGTGAAATTGAGGTGTTATTTACTTGAAACTAATTACGAGAATTAAAGTCATAATCATGAAAATGGTTTCACATCAGAACCATTTGTTGAGCAGAGGTCTTAGCCGACTGATTAATGAATATCAACTCTCTTAGCAGTTAATTACTTTTATTTTATTTATTTTTCTGTTCTTGATGTATTTTTTTTATTATTCCTTGGCCTTGGCAATTGTGAAAAACAATTAGAACGTAAGTACATATTTCTCTGTCATTTAAAGCATATCTATTTGCATGGCACCTCCACAGTGCGTTTACGTTAACATATTTGACTAAAGTACAGGTGATAAACGAAAGAAAAAGTGCATAGCATTTCTCAATAAACAAATGAATGTTTTGAGAAACAGATGCACGTTTTAATTTTATTTTTTTTTTATAACTTTTATTCACATGCCACTTCTGCAATCACTCAGCTGGTAAGTTGAATTTAGTGTATCTCGCGCAATTCTTATTCGTGATAATCATGTTCAAGACAATTATATTTTCCTTTAGTGCCTAAGATCCTATTTACAACCGGTCCGCGTATGAATTCTTTACTCTTTTCGGAGTGCATGCTGATTAAGTGTTGTAAAAACAAAGCTAGGTTATCATCACAGCGAATCAGAACAACGAAAAATCATTGGAGCCTCAAGGATCTCATATTCAAAGCAAACATTTGGCATCCAGGATTGGAAAATGCACGAGATCATGCGCAATCAAATTTTCTGAGAAGCTGTAGTGCAGGGCGAGGCGTAGCAAAACTCCGATGTTATCAAGGAGTACTTCTGAAATCCCCATTGAAAATCGCTTTCTCTTACAATAATACAGTTTCAACCAATGAAATTAACGCTGAAATCCATGTCATCAATGTGTTTTTAGTCTACTTTTATGCTTTATTTTGAATTTTGAGCTCAACTCGTTCTTTCGGTACATTTTTATTGGTAAAGACTTCCATAACTGGCCCCTCATCTTGTGATCTGCTGGTGACAGCTGACGAGGAACATTCGATTTAGCAATGCTAACTTTCTCTACTTCCTGATAGCGACTGAATCTCGTCCAAGACCACAAACAAAAAAGTTCGCGGTGTCTGGAGAATCTTTTTCCAACATCACATTCTTCTCTGGGAAATGTAAATGTGTTTCCATGTGTTGAGAAAGTACTGGAACCTAATTCCTTTCCTAAAAAAATGGGGGAGGGGGGGGGGGTAGAATTTTACGATGAATTGTTATTTCATAACTTAAGCTATGTTATTTAGATCATTCACTGCCCCTCCTTTCTTATCTCATCTTTTCTGTTTAGCCAAAGTGGAAGGTAACTATCAATATCATCCGTTCCTATAAATAAAGAACTCTCCTGTGGCTTAATATACATTATTGACTCTCTGCACCGGCTGATTACTGATCTGCAAATTGCAATCGTGAATAGCAAAGAATTATTTGTGTTTGTATCAGTGACAGTTAGTGATAGCTGGTAATGTCATAATGTTACTATCCAAACGATTTACCGATGTGGACAGTATTAGTATAAAATCAATACCTAAGTTCTGTAATAAATGATATTTGTATAATTATCATCAGATAACAGTCATATGTGGCTGATTGTTTGCTTGATTTAACAAATACTGTCACACAGTTATCGATTTCAATGTAATATATTGACGTACAAACAAACTGGTTTGTTCAAATAAACAAATGAATAGATAAATGGATTAACATCTTTTCAAAATTGTTTTTCTCTTTCACGGCGTTCTTTCCGGATTCATAAGCGGGTGAGTGCGACGAGTTCAGTTTGTTTTTTAAGCTTATGATGTGTTAGTCAAGTATTCCAAGGCTATATTGAGCCACTAATTTACTCATCGAATGTTAATCTTTCTTTTCATGTTCACCTAACATCCTCATCCTAACTGATATAACAGATTGTAAGTAGCCATACTTGAACTATCATTTATCAGTAGGCAGGATAAAGGGTCGATAAAGATGGTTGAACAAACAAATGGATCCCAATAGAGGGATTCAGACAGGATACTCTTCTCTGTTGATCAGAGGATGTGTGGACAAAGATGTTGCATAGAAATAAAACTTTTAATTGTTACAAGAATTTAATTTCAACGTTTCAGGCTTCTGCCATATACTGGTGGAACTTTTACAGTAAAGTTGAAAATTAGAAATTGAAAACGTTAAAATCCTAGTTTGTTTCTTTTAACATTTTTGCACAGTCATCCATTTGAGCAATAGAAAACAGTGTCACTCTCCCTGGCTTATAACATGATAAATCTTTGACAGATGTTGAGACAACACCAATGACGCTTTTAAATAGGGGACTGTGAGCTGGGTGATTTAAAAGCTTCAAGCCATTAATCTTTTTTAATTTGGAAATGTTAGCTCGAAGTCTCCTTGGAAATTAGAAACTGGGGATATAAACGATAATAATTATGTATTTTGGTATCCTTTATGACAAGATGCAGATTAATGCAGCAAAGGAAGAAAACGGCATAGGTAGAGTGATAATATGACATATGACTCTATGCGCACAACTTATTGTTTTCAAAGGTTGTATGGCATGGTCATCTTGGAAAGGCGGCTGTAAAGAGTGTGGTCGGTACCGCCAAAGAGTCGGTAAGTGACAAGAGGGAGTTTTTAAGAATTTGTGACTCGAAAGTGCAATGGCTGGTTTTCGCCATTGTTTTACAACTTCCCAAAACTATACATTATTTATAAGCTTTTATTCAATTGGATCAATTCTTATGTATAGATTGCAATGATAATTAGGCAGGAACCTTCAGCAGTTATTGGCAATGGATGTTTTCTTTACTAGAAATAAGATGACTTTATCTCCAACCATTTATTACTTTTAAAAGAGATATCTGGATAACCTTACTTCTAGAATTTAACTGCTCAAGAACTCAGGAATCACGGCCTTGTATATGTAAGTGGTTTTATGTATGAGGAGAAAGTAAAGGACTCAATTGTTGGTAGAAAATGCTGCACAGATATCCTTCATTTGTTCTTTTATTAAACGTCAAACTCTTTGCTTAATATACATTCGTTTTATCAACAGTGTTAGTAATTTAGATTGGCCACCGTAAAATTATCAAAGTTGACGTTTCAAGCGTTAGCTCTGACAAAGCGCTAACGGTCGAAACGTTAGCTTAGAAGTTTCTATTCTCATTTTCTAATTTTTCTTTTCATACTTTCACCTTGTTTTTAAATTGTACTATTGAATTCTATGCCCAGGTCCTCCTGAAATTAGTACTGAGCTCAAGAATCAGTCGGTTGCCTATCACTCGTCGCTTGAGTTCATTTGCTCTCGAAGCGGTTTCCCTACACCCGAGATACTCTGGACTAAGGATGGGGTGAATTGCGGTAACAAAAACACTCTCACGATTCGCCAAGCGAGATTGGAAGACTCTGGTCAATACACTTGCAGCGCCAAAAACAGCGAAGGAAGCAAAAACTCAACTTTCTGGATTGAAGTGGCGGGAGGTACGGTTCTTATTTACAAATAGAAAGAACTGAAGTCGATAATCAATTTGGATCTTTGGTTGAATAAGGATAAAATCGTTTCTATGATACCAAGTCAAATTTAAGGACTTGAAACCACAAGAGTTTCAAAATTGACTAAAAATAATAAAAAAGTTCTCAATTGATGATAACATTTAAAGGGCGAGAACATGCCAACTTATCAAATGTAAATGAATTTCGTGATCAGACATTTACTTAATTTTGGGGCAGTTTAAACAGATTGCCTTTTGGAGCGTCGGGCAATTTTGACTTTATAGATATCCCCATGTTTTGTCACGGCATTTATTATAAAAGTCCGTTAAAATTTTTTAATTACCTTTTTTTCTGCTTCTTAAATAACAATGACTGACAAGTCATGATTTCATGTACATTTTTTAGAAAAGCAAAAATGTCGAAGTGGCTATCAGTGCATTGTTATTTAAGTATTTATTACTGAAGTTGGAAAGCGAAACATCCATGTAAACTTTTCATTGAGTTGAAATTTGAAAACTCAGCGACCAAAACTGAAAAGAAATACATGAAAATAATGCCGCTGTTACATCTCCATGAACTTGTACTCTTGCTACAACGGACGATCTGAGTGTTTAAAATGAAAGATTTAACGTTATGTTTTCATGGAATGCAAACCTTTTAACCATTAGTATTTGGGTATTCTTCAAAGTAAATGTGTACTTTGAACTCAGAGAAACTGGTAATCCTTGAACATGGTAGCACGGGGTGTTTATATTACACCTAACAACCAGTAGGAAAAGAATGAAGAAATTAATAAATAGGTGACTAAATTGTTACCTCCTGGGTTGTTGCTAAGATAGGAAATCTTTTAAGGAAATAAAAGAATGTTTTGATGTCACATCGGGCTGACTTATACCTTCCTATATCAAAAGTGAAGAAAACTAATTTCAAAATAACCTTGGATTAAAAATAGACCTGGCAATAACGTAATTTGCTTTTATTTCGAAACTAGTTAACTTAGGGTTGGATAAGGGAGGGGGGAGAGGGGGTTAAAATGAAAAATGCTTGTTTAGCTTGGTGATCTTTTTACTTCAAGTCTCTCCCCAGATCATTCAGCCTCCGAAAAGCCAATTTCTTACGGAAGGATACCCTGTAAACCTTAGTTGTGTAGCCTCGGGTATTCCAACACCAACCTTGGTCTGGACTTTTAATAATGGTGACCTGCCATCTGGTATCAATCAAACCGATCACGAAGGAGAATCATTCCTAGTTTCGCCAAGTGTCACGAAAGGGATGAATGGGACTTACAAGTGTACAGCAAAAAACAAAGCAAACACAATCAGTTCCTCAGCAACTCTGCATGTTTATGGTAAGTTTAGTTATAATGATATTGATGATGATAATGACTACGACGACGATAAGGACGTTGATGATGACGATGATAATGTTGAAGATGAAGAAGAGAAATAGGAAGAGAAGAAATAAAGACAGAAAAATGAACTTGTAAATCCATGGCAATGGCTACGGAGAAAAGGAACAGCGCAAAGAGAATTTAGGCAAACTCGGCCCAGTTGTATAAAGGGCAGATAACGCTATCTAAAGGTTAAATATTTTATCCGGTCAATGTGTGACAGCAAAACGTAAAGCGTTCTCCACTAGATAGAGTTTTATCCAGTGGATAGTGTTATCCACTCTTCGAGCAACCGGGGCCTGACCTTCAAAAACCTGGTGATATCAATGCTTAATACTTATGTCCTTGGATCTTTATGGTTACACACGCAAAGAACTGCGTAAACCTGGGTAGGAAAGAAACGCTAAGGAAAAAGGACAGGTGATGGCACAACAGAGAGTTGACTGATTCCAAATACTTGACGATTTGCAATGTACTTTCAAGCTGGAAAAATCTGAAGAAGAGAATTCCGAGACGGAGAGATCCAGAATCTCAGAAGAAAGCGAAAAGGAAGCGAGACGCAAAAGCCAAAGTTACATACGACACACGATTGTATTCTCTACATTGAGAAACAAAACTAGAACAGAGGAAACTACTTAAAGCGAATACGCTTCTATCCGTGACCGAAATCGGAGGTCGAATAACGATTAAGCATTCGAAAGAATTCCCTCGCATCCTCAATTCTCTTAGATCTCTCCGCGAAGTCGATTTATGGCTTTTTTTAAATCGCAATGTTACTTAGCCAAGGAGGATGGAGAATATCACAGAGTCAAGATTTACGGATTTACACGCTGAAAAAGCACGAAGTAAATTTTCTTCCCAAGTTTCCGTCTGTAACATTATAAAAATCGGCTTTCAGGACTGTTTATTAAACCAAAGATGACTGAGGAACCTCTGTGGAGAATTATGCGGAATAGAAAGCATGCAGAGCAAAAACACAAAAGAGGAAACAGGGAGTCGGTTTGTACCAGAAATCTCATTGGTTAGCTGCGCACACCTGTTCGATTTCCGATACTACCAACTTATGTATAAACTACCATATGGAGAGACTTTCCAAGAAGTATTTTCTATCGATTGAAATGTCATAACAGCTCTTGATTCTAGTTCCGTCTATGATACCCATAATTTATCCATGGAAATTTAACCGTGTCAGCTTGAGAAAATGTTGTAAGTCCACTCGAGAAAATGTAGTAAGTCCACTCTCCTCAGGAAGTGATAGAAAACCACCTGATGAAGTTATTGTATTACTTTAGAATTTAGACGG
Source organism: Pocillopora damicornis (assembly GCF_964200805.1). Taxonomy (NCBI): domain Eukaryota; kingdom Metazoa; phylum Cnidaria; class Anthozoa; order Scleractinia; family Pocilloporidae; genus Pocillopora; species Pocillopora damicornis. The sequence continues at coordinate 27,504,332 of NC_142674.1, read as the reverse complement.
ACGATCATCTACTTGAAATCACACCCGATACCGCAGTGCTGGAAAAGTAAGAAACTTCGTGTTGCATGACCCTCTTGCTGTGTCCTTTTGATACAAGGGTGCAGAAAAAAGAACAAGATAAGATGGAACATTATAAAGACCTTAATTTAGAAGTTCAGCGGAGGATCTGGGTCGGTTGAAACAGTAACCAGGAAATTTTAAACATAAGGGCTTCAAGCTTGTTCTGAAACTCTTTCTAAACCTCACGAAACTCACGAGGAAACACTTTTCTTTTTTTTCTTTTCACTTAAAGCAAACTGTTCGAAGCATTCCTATAGAGGTCGCATTTGACTCGTTTTGTTTCCATGTTTGTTTTTGGGGTGTTTCTAATGCAGTTGAAGGTTTAATGTGACACTAGCATTCTAACGAATTGCCCCTTCTTCAACGCAGGAAAAGCCTCTGCTCAAGTTGTTTCAGAGAAATACATAACACTCATTAAAGGATATGCCCTGGCATTGACCTGCAAAGTCAACGAAGAAACAATGAACATCACGTGGAAAAAAGATGGAGAAACAATAACAGAAAGAGCAGTTATAGAAACACGATTAGACGAGACAAAGAGTAGACTTGCTCTTACTGAAGTTCTGGAAGAGGACAGTGGTGAATATTCTTGTGAAGCACGTAACAAGCCAGGAACTGTGGCTCGCTCTGTTGTGATGGTAAATGTCAAAGGTAAGCTGTTTAAGGAACTACATATAATTTTAGTAATTAACTATGTAAGGTCATTATTATAAAATGCACCTCCGCTTTTTAAGTTCCTCACAAACTTTTCCAGTGGTTTTTTGGTCTTCTGGGAACTAGAAATTTGAATTTAATTAAATTTGAAAGAGATTTAAAAAAAACTATTTTAAAACGAATTTGAAACAGTAGCAGTATGCTGCACATATTCTATAATTCTTTCACCAATCTTTCTCTTTCTGTCTGCCTGTTTTTGTAAATTAACACATCTGCGTCTGTTTTCCCAAAGGTTAATCCCGGCCACCCAACGCGAGTAACGAACAACGTGAATTATTGGAAAAAAAAAATTAGCTTTCTATCTGGATAGTTGGTGATATTAATTTTTATTCTTAATGCTGACCAGCAAATTACTTTCCTACTAAGCTTCTTCTATTATTATGTTTCGGGAAATTCAGAGGCTCCCTCCAGCAGCTCACCTCCCTCCAGCAGCTCATCTTCCTCCAGCAGCTCACCTCCCTCCAGCAGCTCATCTTCCTCCAGCAGCTCACTGGAGTGGTACTACATTGGGGGACCTTTGGCTGCTGTCGTTTTTCTACTGGCGCTCATTTCATACATTAAAAAACGGCGTGAGACAGGTAAAATGTTACCATACGAAAATAAAATGTCTTCATATGGCAGATTGTGGCTTTTAATACGTCAGTGTTTTGGAGCACGAAGGAGCTATTTAAAGCAGGTCATATTGTGCATTTCCAGCGCTGATTTTGAAGGTCCCTCTACAGTCCCGGCAAAGGCCATTACTAATCAAATTACAAAAACATTACAAATTATATGAAACTAATTACCATGACAACCCACCTTAATCCTTCTCCTGTTGTTTGACAACAGAGTCAAATATAAGTTACACGTGGTTTCTGAGTCGCAAGCTTTAATTTAGTTAATGATGTCATTCTTACTCACAACGAAGCGATTTCTTTCATCTGTTTCCACACATCCTTTGACAATAGCCCCACCTGAGGTGCCACCTAGGCTGCGGTAAGTGAATTCCCTTTTTAATGCTCAATGTCTGAACGTGTGGTTATTTCCGAAGTTTCTAACTCTTGAATAAGTCTCAGTAGAGTAGTGATAAGCGCCACTGCTGAGTAAATACGTCTTTTTTTTTCTGTTCGGACTGACTATGTTCACCATTAAGAGCACACTGGCCAAAATAAAAGGTTTTTTATTTCGAACCAGCAGCAGTTTTCGAAGCCGTTCTTATCAAATGGCAATCAAATGTTTCCTAACATCCTGTCTGTTTTGGATTCGTCCGTCCTTCACTTATTTTGACATCTTGTTTAGTACCTTTTTTTTTTGTTACCAGTACGCAAGGTTGTGGGTGGCGTACTTTTAAAGAAGAAGAGAAGCTTTGACCCTTCGTCACTCTTTTAGCTTTGTTACAGAAACTACAGTTGAAATACACTCGGAGTCTTGTAGACCGATTTATAATAATATTACTCGATGTATCGATTGTCGACAATACTTCGGATGGTTTTAATTAGTATTTAATTTCTCGCGTAGGAGGCACGATATTTATATGACGTAAAATGCCGAAAAACACAGTCGGCGCTAAGTTTATTCAATAAAATCTCCTCTCTGGGTCGATGCGTTCAGTAAATTAGTATCTAAATTTCACCTATTTCAATAATTTTTTCATTGGCAAGTGATAATTTTCTGAAGCACCCGGAAATAAAAACGAAAATAAAAAAATTAAAGTGAAAATAAAGAGGATATCTTTACCACGTTACGTTAAACCAGATTCAAAGAAGGAAAAGATAGATAGGTAACACAGATAGTTAAAGTCTTGTTTTCATCTGCAATTATTCAGTGAAGGGGACGATGAAGTTGAGATGGATCAGCTGAACGTAAACACAGATGGATGGGAGATTGCAGTTGACCGCCTGATCCTTCGCGAGCATATTGGCAGAGGGGCATTCGGTTCAGTGTGGCGAGCGCTACTGGGTCGTTCTCGAGGCAGACTTGGAAATCGCACGGTTGCTGCGAAATGCTTCCTACGTAAGTACTTACTTACAAAGCTTGATTAAACTATCCTTTATTAATTTTTTGAGTAATATATCTTAATAAAGGGCATTCACTCAGAATATACTTTATTAACGTACTTGATACATAACATGGATAGCTTAAAAACTGTGCGCAGTTAAAATGATTTACCAGCTGGCATGTCAAATTGTTAGCGGATGGTTCCCCGGGGGATCGGTTGTTAAGTCTTTTGTCATACAACGCTACTACCATACAACAGAACACGAATATCATTTGAAGTATTAGAAGCTGTGGAGAAAAATGAAAATTTATTGGTTAAATTGCATTCAAGCGAATAAAAGCGGAAAATACCATAATACTGAAAATGTCACTCCGTGGTGTATTTTGTAAAATTGCTCGCTTAGAAACTTTTGATGGGAAATAATGTCATGTGACCTCAAAGAAACCTAGAGGGGGTGAGTCTGGCGCAAAAAGCTCAGAGCCATTTGCCAGTCTAGTGGTGGTAGTATGATCTTCTTCCGCTGGAAAAGCTGAACGTCATAACGCAATAGAACTTGTATGAAGCGGTCACCTTGTAATAAGCGGTCGGTTTTCAAAGTATCGAAACTTTCCTCCTTTGCTTATAGTGCTTTTTATATCAAACAGTTGTGGTCACCCTTTTCTAAGTCCCAACAGCCTATTTTTAATGTTCCTTAACTGTATTGAACGGTCACTAAAGCGGAAGTACTCAAATAAAATTAAGAATAATCTTTCAAGTAAAATTGAATCCAGGTTTATCTCCCGAAATCAATGTTAGTAATATTTTTGAGCGAGGATGGGTATGTTAAGTGGTCCGTGATGGCATAGAGTGGCGTTTTTAAACTTTTATCAATAGTAGCCCTATTCCGTGGTGCCTATATTAAACGGTCAACCATTTCCCGTGCGTGACCGCTAAATACAGGTTCGACTGTAACAAGCTTATAGAGTCAAACGAATTTAGAATAATTCTGGAAATGCTAAGGAATTATTGTAGTTTTTAGTAAGATAAAAGCAAGGATTATGTACCATATGAACGGTAGGAAACAAGAGGGCACAAACAGAGCATATCTTTAATAAAAATTGTCTCAAATATCTATTCGACCGACTATTAGGCATTATAACAGGTGCAATTTCAAGGCTTAATTGCGTCTCTACTTTTGTAAGTTGTCTGTAAACAATTGCGCGGTCCAATGAGCTTGCCTAGTTAACAACAATGCTCGAGATGTGCAGCGTTTTCTTAGCAAATAATTTTTTCAACAAGGATGAATCTCCTTTTGAAATTTCATGTTCAATATAACTGAACAAGACGGCTAACTGACATTTTTGTGGCAAGTATGGATTATATGGGGTTTAGAAAACTAACTTTTTTTTATGTAGACCAAATTTATTAGAAGTTGCGCTGGTAATATAGCACTTAGTATACAAAAATGTTTACCACATAATTGTGTCTCTCTTGACATGCAAAGTTTGTTTGTTTATCTAATTTTTGTGTGGTTTCCCAGCAATCTCCGGAGAGAAAGGAAGGAAGGCCCTGCTGAGAGAGATCGAGTTATTAAAACTCTTTGGAAGGGAGGGCCATGAAAATGTTGTTAAGTTCATTGGTTGTGTTACAGTTGGAGGTAATCAGCTATTGTTATGAATATTATCAACTAATTCACAGTAACGATAAAAACATATCCGACGTCAACCAGTATTGCTTAGATGGTGTACTAATTCAAGGGTTATTTCCATTTTTTGTCTAATCTAAAGAAATTTACTTCGCACTGTATGTAGACCATTTTACTTGGAAGATTTAAGCTCTAAAATTTATACGCTAATTGTGATAATAGTTTTAACTTACGATGGGAAGTCTCTGTCTATTTATCTGCCATCCCTATTTTTCTGCCTTTCTGTTTATCTGTCTGTCTGTCCATCTCTCTGTGTGTCTGTCTGTATTTCTGTATCTGCTGTATGTGTCCATCCGTTTTCTATCTGCGTTTTTCCCTCTTTGACTTTCCCTCTCTTTCTTAGATATAACCAAATGTATAAGTAGATAAAGCATGTACAATTCAAACACATTTTGCAACTTCTGCACTGCTTGCCGTAAAATAATTTTCTTGTTTTTCCCTTTTAGCTCAGCCAATACTTATCATGGAGTACCTGTGGCGAGGTGACTTACTGGGTTATCTCAGAAAATCCAGGGGGGTTTTCGACCAATACCATCATGGGGTCGGAGGGGTCGACCTCTTGACAACATATGACATGGTGCTGTTTGCTAAACAGATCGCACATGGCATGACTTTTCTCGCGTCCAGAGGGGTAAGTGCTCAAACTCTTTCTGGTTAGTATGTGATCCTGCATGTGTTAAAAAGGCGTGACTTGCAAATCGTCAAAAGAATATTCTGTACAGATAAAAAGGTCCGGCACATTAGAATCACTATTTCAGAGAGAAATGGTTTGACATTAGCATGATGTTAAACTTTCTACCTATATTTTGTTTTTTATTTTATGTAGTTTATAAAAGTCCCTTTTGGCAGATCATATCATTTTTTGATTTCGATTTCAGATAATTCATCGCGATCTTGCAGCTCGTAACATCCTTCTTGATGAGCATCGTGTCTGCAAGTTGACTGACTTTGGGCTCTCTTATCAGGATTTCAAATACGGCCCAGGAAATGCGAAGAAGGTAAATTTCAGAATTTTTTCATCATTTAGTCAATTGGTTTTGGGGCAGCTAGTATGGAAGATAAAAATGTGAAGAATTTAAATATTATTGTCCTCACAAACCTTTCTTTTCAGTTATACAGTTTTACTGCAAAACACATTTCCCTTCAATGGGAAGCCGTTCTAAGCGTATCGAAACTTTCACAGAAAAAAAAAAAATTGTACCTAAGGAGTGAACACAGGAAATAAGAAAACCGGAAGAGATATCGTTCTCTGAATAGCAAAGATACAAACTCGAACGGCAAAGAAACAGGAGATTTAAAGGAAAAGGAGTGTGTGAATTGTTTCCATAGAATTTGTACAAAGGTGTCTACTGCTCTTGACATTATCGTAAGTCCTCACATCACGGTTTTAATCTTATATGCGAAATATTTTAGAAGTTGTATACAAGGCTCTTTAGATGTCAGATGTCTATAGTATTTTGGTTACTCATCCAGGGATGTATCCCAATCAAATGGACTGCACCCGAGATTCTCTTTGGACATGTGGAACAACTGTCAACCAAAAGCGATGTGTACGTACTGTATTGGTTATTATCAACATATATTCCAAGAGTGAACATTTTTACGATTCTACCTTAACTTAGCGAGGAAAACTAGAATATTCAGTGATCTATTGATTAGAGGGTCATTAAGAAACGTCAAGCTGGGAAACAGCTGAGGTTACAGCTGTAGAATGAGACTTTACATGAATGTTAAGTTTAACGAGCAATATCCAAAATCTGATTAAGATAAGAACAGACGGATGAAAGGATGAGTGGATAATCAAACAAATAAATATGGCGTTTTCTGTTAAGGAGGTTGCTTATATATGTTTTGATGGCATGTTTTTAAACATCCCAAGTATCTGAGTGATTATAATCTTTCTACCCCAGTTGAGATATATGGTCATCCTTCTATTTCTTTGACAGGTGGTCCTACGGCATCGTCCTGTATGAAATCTTCACTGTCGGTACTTAACTTGTTTGTTACTTTACATTCAGGAAATATACCTGCCGAGATTGCACGCACAATTACTAATTGATGAGTGATACCGAGCGAACAAAAGAGCATTGTACGATAGAGAAGTTGAAGCAGTACTCAATGTGGCTGATAAATAAAATTATGACGATGCATAACAACTTGACATAAAACTTAAGTTTAAGTAGAACTGAAAGTATTTAGTACATTATTGAAAAACCTTAAATCCATCGCTACACTTAAATTTGTTTTTTTTACAGTACTCTATCATCTGATGTAAAATCGAAATCTATTTCAGCAATTAATTGTCGTTTTCACAGAAGAATAATTTCGATCGCCCCGAGAGGAATGAAAGTGATTACAACAAAAAGAGTGTGCTTTTTAGGCGAACAGAAAAAAACATTATTTTTCCACACGAGGCATTCCTTACGAAGGATGGTCTCAATCCACGACAATGAAAAAAATCGAAGAAGGTTATCGTCTGCCAAAGCCTGAACATATCGACGACAGTTTGTAAGTGTTGCTTCCTCTGTGTGGAATGTTATATAAGTCAAAAGCAATATCGATTGCTGCTGTGGTCAGGTGTTTTTGATACTCTTGGTCTGAATAAGAAGTCTTCCTAAGAAATTAATCTTATCTTGTCAATACAAAAATTTAAATGAAAAGTTGTTGAGTCCGAATAAAGAATACGGTAGGTTTTTCATCACAGAATTCGTTTGAGCTGCAATGTAATGAGATAAACTTAGCATTTCAGTTATTTTTGTAACTAGTTGTGGTTTCTCAACTTTGCTACTTGCAATATTAGTGCCTATCGCGGAATTACTGTGATCATATGTCCCTGTGTTTTTCTATAGATACGCGGTGATGTTAAACTGCTGGAAATACGAAAGCGGCAGCCGGCCACACTTTGTGAAGCTCTACCAAACAATGGATACATATATTAAAACAAAGGTTTGCCATACAGCGTCTAATTCAGGATATACTTCAGCAATTGAAATTGGTACCCTACTAAGTCAATTGCGAATTTCTTTTCTCGTCAATGTGATGTCAAACGCATTAACTACCCAGCCGCTAACAATTTGTGAATTCAGTTTCATCATGAACCAATGTTACTTTTTAAACATATGCAAGTGTGGTTACGTCATGTCAGTCTGGATCATCCGTATTTTCCCTCTGTTGTCTACACACAAGAAAGAACGGAACAAATCTTAAAATAACACTTTTAGAAAACTTTGACATAAAGGGAGACCTTACCTGACTTTTATTCTTATCAATTCATGCAAGTACTAATGGTTCTTGTCTTTGTGATTGATATCTGATCTGCTCTTTTTTTGTCTTTTTAGTGACTCACTTTTGGAATTTCTTTGTTAAATTTTTGAAATTCATTCGTTCAAGATTTTTTAACTCATGCAGTTCTTGATTACCTTCTAATCTTTTTCATAGACATATGTAGATATCTTTGACGATGACAAGTATGATGAGGATAAGTACAACTTTGTCGATGACCGTGGAGCTGTTGCAAACCCAGAAGATGCAGGAGCGGACAAGCTAGGAGCAGCTGCAGCAAATCCCATCTGTGGAGTGGGTGAACACGGTGCTATGGCACATCCCTTTCTGGTTGCAATGGACGATGGCGCTATAGCTTTCCCTTTTGGAATTAACGTAGGAGACGAAGGAGCACCTGCAACAGATCCCGACCGTGAAGTGGGTGAACACGGTGCTACGGCACATTCCTTTGTCATTGCAATAGACGATGGTGCTCAAGCTTTCCCTTTCGCTATCAACGGACAAGATACAGAGGCAGCTGCAGCAAATCTCGCCCATGAAGTGGGTAAGCACGGTGATGCTGCACATTCCTTTGTGGTTGCAATTGACGATGGTGCTACAGCTTTCCCCTTCGCTATTAACTTGCAAGACAAAGGGGCAGCTGCAGCAAATCTCGCCCATGAAGTGGGTAAGCACGGTGCCACTGCAAATCCCTTTGTGGTTGCAATTGACGATAATGCTACAGCCTTCCCCTTCGCTATTAACTTACAAGACAAAGAGGCAGCCGCAGGAAATCTCGCCCGTGAAGTGGGTAAGCACGGTGCTACGGCACATCCCTCTATGGTTGAAATTGACGATGGTGCTTCAGCTTTCCCTCTCAGAATCAAAGTAGAAGAAGAAGGTTGCGCAGCATACCCTTTTGAGAGTGATAAGAAAGATATGGATGCCCAAGCGTACCCTTTGGAGAGTGATACTTTACCATATCTTAGCGAGAACGAGGAAGAAGATGTTGATGACTCCGAGTGCCCTCTTGCGATTGAGGAAGAAGAAATTGATGACTACGAGTGCCCTCTTGCGATTGAGGAAGAAGAAATTGATCCTTTACCATCCTCCCTAGTGATGGACCAAAACGGTCTAGATGCTTCAGTATGTCCCCTTGTGACTGACGAAGAAAATTCTGATTCTTTAGCATGCCCCCTAATGGGTGAGGAAGAAGATTCCAATGACTCAGCATGCTCCCCTGTAACTGGGGAAGAAGATTTCGAAGCCACAGGAAGCCTATCTGTTACTGAAAAAGAAGATCCTAACTCTTTAGCACGCTCCGCAAATGAGGTGAACAAACCTGATACCTCACCATTCCCTTGTGTGATGGAGGAAGAAGATCTTGATTCTTTCGAATACAATCCCCTGATCGAAAAAGAAGGCCACAGTGATTCCGTCTTCCCTCCAGATATTCAAATTGATGACGAAGAAGGTGTAACAAGTGAACCTGAAAGTAACGTTGGTTATGAAGGTGCTGTAGCAGTTCAATCTGAAAAGGAGGCAGTAGAAGAAGAACCTGAGACTTGCCAACTAAAGTACACGAAGGATGAACAAGACGATCTTGGAAACTATATGGACGACCAAAGTGATGCTGTAGACCTTCTTGACGGGGAGGCTGGCGTAAAAGAGTATGATGGTAATCAACTTACTGCTGCAGATAAAGACGAAACTGGAAGTGACGAAGACGAGGAGTCATCTGAAGTAACTCCTCTTGTGCAGGACTGAGGCTTAATAGTAGAATTGCTGAACCTCCAAGGTTGTAGTCTTATAATACTCTGTGGTAATTTGTAGTTTAGATTTCGAGAACTTCAGCCTCAATATTTCATAGCTTTTGATTTTAAGATGTAGTTTCTATCGTACTTTTGCTTTATTAATGCTTTGGTAGTGATGATAACCATTTTCATAGTTTATAAATGGAGGTAAGATGGAATTTTCTTGGAAAAAAAAAACTTGTTTATTTACTTCACTTTTGCATTTCTTAGTTTACCGTTTATTCGCTTGGTGCACTTGTCAGTGCTTTGTTGTTGTTATTGACTGTAGCCTGATAGAGACAAGAAAAAAAAAAAAGAAAAAGAAATTGCCGTTAAGATAATTTTTATAACTGATCTAGTCAGAAATTTTGCGTAAATTTGTGAGTATTGTTCCTAGTATAAGTAATATTTCTTAATTTTTTTGTAAGTGCATTGAAGAGAAGAACAATAATGGACATGTTGATCTCTCCCAAGTCACAATGAATATTTACCCTGTTAGGAATAATTAAATTGTTGTAAAGCACTCTCTAAATGCTTCAGTAAACTTATATAAGCTAAACTCGTTTTGTTTACTTCATTCGTTGCAGCAAAATTGCTGGTTCGGATCAGACCACTTTAAGTAAAACAAAGGCATATGCGGATAAATGTCATTAATAAGAGTGGAGACAAAAGAGAGAAAAAGGGAAGGGCGAGGAAATCTAACTGTACATCTGATGGACACAATAAACTAAAACGACAGTTAGGCTCCTTCAAAACACAGTCGAGCCAATATAACAATGGATTCTCATTCAATCATTTTTCAATTTTGTTTTTGCCACGAGCACTTGCATATAAAGCTAACATTGCCTAACCTATTACTTCAACTTTTATCGTGGGGAGAACTGTGCTGATTTTTTAGAGAAACAGGCAACTGCTGTTATTTTCTTACTGTTTTTCGTTGTGTTTCTTGACATGAGGAAGGCCTTTGCCAAGATTAACGATGGCATTTCGGTGTGGCTTAGTTCATCATCAATCCATCTGATAGACAACAAGTAGTGCTCATAAATTCTAAGTTCTCTGACCCTCTGGTCTTTGAATCCAGAGTGCCACAAGTGGTTGTTCTATGACTTGTCTTATTCAGAATATATGTAAATGACTTTTCATATGCCCCTCAATCTTGTTTTACTGAATATTATTGGATGATGCTAAACTTCAGATTTCTTTCCCAGTTCAAGGCTGGGCGAAGACAATAATTTTTTCTGAGACGTGGAGTGTCCTTTAAATTAAAGTGAAGTAAAACCACGATCGTCGATAAAAGATCAGTAAGGACTCTGACGTCGATCTACACAATTTTGGTTCATGTCGTTTATTTCGGTATTTGTCTATTTGGCTGTTGAGGATACGTTGTAGGAAGTATTTATCGTTTAGATAGGGTTTTGAAATTTTTTGACACGAAATTAAATTTAAGTAGGTTTTTATTTGAACCTCCCGAAAATCTGACATATTTCGACCCACTCAAAATGAATATAAAGAGCCCAAAAGTAATCACTAAAACGTAACTTCGCTCATCCTTCTCCATTCACCTCCACGGGATTTGCGCCAAAAAAAGTTGAGACTGTTGCAGGAATAAATTAATCAAAACCATCTTTTTGCATCATTTTATCTCAGTATTAAAGTATACACTAAAACAAATAGTCATTTAAGTGCGGTGGCAAGAGGTGGGTGTTTACATCTCCGCTTCGCAGCTTGGTAAATATCCACCTCTAGTTAAATCTACCTCGGTGAAGAGTTAAGAAATAATAAACATTTGATAAATTTCCAGTGTAGCGATTAGCATCGCAACTTATCGTGATAATGGAAACATTTCAGAAAAGACAACATCGGAAAATGAATCATTTTTCTATCCATATCTTGTAAAATTAATGTCAATAAAGGAAATATAAATAAATTTGAAAGGTCTTGGCTGACCACCAAACACCAGCACACGCACAACAATAACTAAAGTGTGTCAATAATCATATATTATTACCCTTGGTGTTATCAAAACAAGCAGGCTGACATATCTGTCAACCAAAAACGGTCTATTTATGCGGCTAAGAATAAAGTATTTGAAAGCCTGATGACCCAATTTGCCAGTCTCTAGCTAAATACTATAACAGGTACTGATAAGTAAACACGTAATACCTCTTGGAAACCGTCAGGAGACGGATTGTGCCTTTCTGTGTGAGCGTAACCGGTTTTAATGACTAAGCTATTGGGTCATTCATCACGCCCTTAAAACCAAGACTATTGCCAAAATGGCCTACAGTATATTCTAGAGCTCGTGTGAATGATTTATTCGTGATACATCATTACACATTCCACGCTTTGTTTTTGGAAGCAGATGTGAACTGTTTGTGGAAAAAAAAAATTTTGTTGAACATAGATAAGGGCTGAGACGCGCGCTTGTGTTTTCATCATAAAGTTAAAGTTCAAGAGAACTTAAAGTTTGGCTAAATCTCGTTTTTTAATATTCTCGAATTTACTAATACCAAAATATAAGCCATTTAATTACCAATCAGCCATTTTTGTGGCTTCCTCAATTTGTGAGATGTTTAATTTAGTCTTATTTGATATTCAAGCATGACGCATTTTAAAATGGAGGTTAGACATATTCATCTTGAGGTTTTTCCTCCTGATTGTGGGGAAAAGTCAGCTGAAAGAGGCCAAAAATGCAAAAGAAAGAAGTGGTTCACTGTGACTGTATGTATAGAGAAGTCAGCAATAACTGAGGCGGCGAAAAAGGAAAAGAAAATAACAACCTTACTTGTTTAAAAGAGCCGCCGGCAATAGGACAAAAGGGGCCGCACAAATGTACGGGGTAAACTCTTTTAAGGTTTTATTCGACAAAGTTGCTTCGCACTTCGCTGAAAACGGTTTGTTTAGTCAATATGCGAGTTATTAGATTTACGCATGAGAGAACAGGGCATATCGAGCAAAGACAAGTCCACAATTAACGTTTATTTATTAATTTTGTTTATGCATCGGCGATCTTTAAATAAATATTTGAAACCCGTTCAAAATAGATAAAGAATCAATTCTCAAACAATATCTCATTGTATTTCATGGCAAAAAAAAGAGACTAATTGATGTTATGTCTTCCTCTTCTTCTTATTCTCCTTCCTGTAAAGATAACATGGAAAAGAAAAAGAAATTTGTATTCCTCCTCATATTGCAATAGAGTTTTCGACTCTGTAAGTGCAATTGCTTGTCAGCATTCAACGATTCCTTATTGATTAATATAAAAATTCGCAAGAAATTAATTCTTTAAGGACACGGAAGTTTTTCCAAATAAGTACAGGCGACCTCGAATCACGAACAACAACAAAACGCCCTGGCTGTGTCCTTTACTGCCTTTCTCACTTCTGTGATTTTCCAACAGTAAAGAAAGGGATTCAGAGATGAGTTCAGATAAACTAAAGTTTTCGTAAAGAGCCACAGAGCATGAATTGCTGATCCACTAAGTACTGTATGTCTCAATATCGACACAATTATGAAAGGGGTGTAGCATGCCACTAAAGCCAACTGCACCCAAAATATGCTGGAAACTGTTTTCTGATATTGTTTGATGTTTAGTTGAACTCTTTCGTTTAATCTTTGTTTTGATGAACCTTTTGCTGTCCATGCACGTACTCTTCCCCTTCCTGTACCGTTTACTCCTGCTCCTTCTTCTGTGGCTGTTCTTGTCCCCGTTATTGCGCCTGCTTCATCTTTTCCTGCTTCTATATCTTCTCCTGCATTTGACCGTCCTTCGCCAGGGTTGTCTTCTACTTCAGCCTGGTACCGCTGTAATCTCAGGTGGATCTTTACGTAGCAAAACACGGAAGTAACCAGAGATACCACAACGGCCACAAAAGCAACAATCTCTGAAACCGTTTGACTCCAGACACGAACCAATCCGCATAAAACAGCAATTATCCAGCATAAAAGTATAACAGCTTGAGTTCGCTTTAGTTTCACAACTTGTCTGTATCTCAGCCTCAATAACAGAACAAGAAGTCTGTCAACACTGATGGCTGTTGATATCAGTACAGTCACTCCAAACAAAACATAGTTGGATATACAAACAACCTCTTCGACGTAATACACAATATCTATGTCGGTGTTACCAAGATCAATGTAAAGAAATAAAACAGACACGAACAGAGGTTGTGAAAAAAGACCCACACAAAGATCGGTAACGGCTAGACATTCAAACAAGACCTTTGCAGCGGGATGCAAAGAGGACACTTTATAAAATGTTAATAGAAGCAGAGCATTACCAAGAGATGAAATGAAGGAGAGGACAATGTTGAAAGCGAGGAGAAATGCTACTACTCCAATTGGTAATTGTGAAGATAACCGGCTAGTGAGGGTCGCCATTGGCGCTCACGTTCAGACTTGTGGCTCTGTCTTTCCCTCTTTTGGCAGCAAATGAACGTTTATTGGGCGATCCTTATTCGATATGAGTATTATTGCTTTGTTGAGAATTTTAACAGTTTCTATTGGATAAAAAATTCCTCCTGCGCCTGATTTTCCGATGACAAATGTCACAGCTATAATTAGACTTGTTTTTAACTCTTTCGTGTTT